>NC_048299.1:185502950-185627950 GCF_013100865.1 Trachemys scripta elegans | reverse complement strand
CAATTGACTTCAGTGGCACTAAGATTGGACACTCTGTATTTATAATGGTCTATGGAAGACAAAGGCAATTTTAAATGTTATTACTGTCTATAAACAGCTATTCTCTTGATCAAGTTTGAATATTTGTGAGAAGTGGTCAGTTGTTTGACATTCAATGTTGTTTGTTCAGCAGCCTTTTAGATTTCAAGCATATCTTTTAATACAGACCCTTAACAAGAAGAGGTAGTACTTTTTACATAGGGTTACAAAAACTGGATGAACTGTCATATCATTTATTGATTCCATAGCTGGTTATCTCAGTGAGATGTCTTTTACAAAAACTGCTGATAGTGATTTGAAATATAAAAATGAATAATGGCTGTGCAGTCTAGTAGCTTGATATCTGAAGTACTAAGAAACCATGAAAGCAGTGCTGAGATTTGCATAGTCATTTACCTTAGATATTTCTTCTACATGTACACTGCCATCATTGCTAATTTTGAACTATGTTTAGTACACTTCTATCTCGATGTAACTCTGTCCTCGGGAGCCAAAAAATCTTATCATGTTATAGGTGAAACCATGTTATATCAAACTTGCTTTGATCCACCAGAGCGCGCAGCCCCGCCCTCGCAGAGCACTGCTTTGCCGCGTTATATCCGAATTCATGTTATATCAGGTCGCGTTATATCGGGGTAGAGGTGTATTGGAAATAATTAAATACACTTATTTTCCTCTTTCCTTCATTCTTTTTCAATAATCGATGGAGCCCTAGTTCTGTGCTCATGTAAGTCATAAATAGAATCCACAGTAAGAAATCGTAATATTACATCAGCAAATTGTTCTGACTGTATATTGTCAACTAACTTAAAAACATAGGAATAGTGAGATTGAATTAGACTGGTGGTCCCTTTAGTGTAGTACACTGTTTCCAACAGTAGCCAATATCAGCTGCTTCAGAAGAAGCTGCAAGAAAGCCAGTAGTGGGCAATTATGCACATACTGGGAAATTTCTTCTTACCCAATGTGACATCAGGTGGCTTTCTTATGTTTTGAAGTATGAATGCTTACATCCATTCTCATTTTCTCAATATTGTCTAATACTGGGGATGTTTTTATTACCTATAAAAAAGTCAAAATCTTTTTAGAATCCTTCTAAGCTCTTGGCCTCAGTGGTATCTACAGGCAATGAGTTCCGTAGATTAATTGTGCTTTGTGTATTAAAATAAATATATTTACTTTTATCAGTTATACATTTTTTTCCTTTCAGTTTTATTGAATGTTCTGTTGATTGTGTATTATGAGGAGGCAAATAGGAGTGTAATTTACATTGTCTACACCATTCATTATTTTGTATATAGTATGTCTATCATGTTCCTTCTTATTAATTTCCTCTTTACTAAAAAGTTCACATCTGTTCAAAGATTTTCCATTCCTCTAAATTGTTTTCCTAGACCGTTTCTGAAACCCTTTCATTTCTGCAGTGTGATTTTTTTTGAGATGACCAGAACTGAACACACTGGTTCATGTCCTCAGCATGTAAATCTCAGTTCCTTGAAGTGAAGGGAGCTATGCCAGTTTACACCGAAGCACTCTTAAAGTAGGGTGATGCTATATAAATACATAGATGGAATGATGCCCAGGTTTTTTCTTGAGTGGTTACAGTTAATTTAGAACCTGGCAATAGGGACAAGTAGTCCAAATTTTCTTTCCATTGTATATTACCTAGCATTTGTCAGCAATAAATTTAATCTGCTATTATGTTGTCTGTTCACCTAGTTTTTTTGTTTTTTATTTTAGGTTCCCCTGAAGTTTCTCACAGTTTTCTTTGGTCTTGACTAAGTACATTTTGTATTACATGCACATTTCCCCACCTCACTATTCATCTCTATTTTAAAATCATGCTTAAGTATATTAAATAACATCAGCCCTAATATTGAATGTTAAGACATCCTTTTTCCATACTGGAAATTGACAACAAATACCTAATTTTTTTGCTTGTCTCTTATCTAGTTTTCTAATCCCTGATGGAACTTTATCTCTTACTCCATAACTACTCAGTTTCCTTGTGAGTGATTATATCAAGGCGTTTCTCTCCTCCTTTCTGCTCCCCTTAAACATTGGGTATTGCTAAGCGACCACCTGTTTTACTTAGGGAGTATTCTGTGGTTTGGAATTATTGAATGGTGGTATTATGAGGTTATATGGCTTAATTAATAGAATCCATGAATAGAACATATAGATATATTTTTCAAATGTACCATTATAGATCACAAAACATACTAGGTCAGATGTTCCCGTACACTCAGTAAAGTGCTGGGCATAGCTGAGGATGTGTACAAAGAAGCTATTGTTGCCTTCTAACCCACAGCTAGTTATATGTTGGTCTGGTCCTTTGCATAGTTTCAGCGTTTGGGATGGCCAAGCACAAGCTACACTCCCATTTCCTGGGGGATACCAAATGTGTGGTTTAGAAATGTGTGGAAATTCCTTCGGGTCAGTGGAATTGTCCACTTGCCTTAGGTGCAAAATTTAAGTCCTTGTTCTGTAGACCAACTCAAAGATGACTTAATAAGGTTAAGGATCTAGCCCATCACATTTTCCATGTTATCAGGATGTTTTTCTTTTTGTAAAGATTAAGCATTTTACTCCATTTTCATGGATTTATTTTGTTCAGGATAGATTTGTATTGATGAATCCTGAGTAGTCTTCCATATCTGCTTTAGGTCCCAATGCAATGGAAACCATATATTTTTGCTGTAAGAGTGAACTATGGAGTGGAGAACTTGCACATGTGCTCTGTGCATAGGGCTTTGGAACTTATGCGATGCCTCTTCCTGCCAGAACATGATTAAAGGGCAGAAGATGGTGTCTTGGCAGTATGGCCATTGGGTCCCCACCCAGTTTGGATCAAAATGACCAAATCCCTGCATAAGAGGAGAGCAGCAGGATGTGTCTGTGACTTAACTTTTTTCTACTCCAGTACCTTTCTGTAGCCTCTGCAGGATTGGGGTTGAAAATTCTGTCCTTCAGGATTGTGATATTGGAGGGTGTTTTCTGCATAAACAATTAGGGCTTTTATGCTTCTTTTCCAGGATTTGGGCATATGCTTTTAAGACTAAGGAAACAGTCATACACAACTAAAATGCAAGGAGAAAAGCTAATTACTTGTGAATCACAGAACATGACTGTTGGACTCTTCTGGTTAGGTGTTATGGTTCGTATTACATTCACTATACTCCGAACATGGCTGCGAATATTGGCTGCAACTTCCATATTTCAAAAGTGGAACATGCTATTAGATGTTTTGTCTATTATTGAAGAATCAGGGTCTGTAATTTAGCTTTATTTCTTTCATTCTTTTCAATTATTTAAATATATCAGAGCCTAACTAATTAACAAAATATTACACATAGATGCATTTTACTACAATATGCAACCTTTAATTTATAAACTACTAAAACTACTGCTTTGCTTTGCTTTAAAACACATCTAGTAAATAATATTTTATGATTCACTTAATACAAATGCCATTATGTGATTCTTGGAAAATGTAAATACAGGAAAAATTAGAATAGTGAATCACAGGATAAAATTATCCTGTGATAGGAAACAATCTATAAATTTCAATGGTAGATTAAGTATTGTATTTTAAAAATGCATGCTATCAAATGTATGAATATATGTCTGACTTTGTTGATCCTAACCTGACTGAGAGAAATTCCTTTTATAATATTAATAGCATTTAACATTTCATTTTTCTGGTATATACCAGAAAAATGCAAGGGGAGGAACATTGTCTTAAACATTTGCCTTATCTGTTCTTTCCAGTAGATGGCTACAGTTCACTACCAAATTGCAGCTATAATAGATTTTTTACAGTAAGTAAATCAGAAGATGAAGGTTGAATTACTATAAATGAGTTGACCTGTACATTTTTCTTATTTCATGTGCTTAGTCATGCACTATTCACTATTTTTCTAATTTTTTTTTCCTTTTTAAAGTAACTGAAAAATGTTATAATGCTCTTGTTACTTCTGTGAGTTAAGGTTTTGTAATGTAAATATTATTCTGGTTTCTGTCCTAATTTTCTAGCATTTCTAATTTTGCATTACTAGAGGAGTGCTCATAATATCTGAATACAAAATGAACTGGATCATCGTAAGACTGCGTGTTAGTTTTATAAAGTGGATACTCCCAAAGTCTCAACATTCTTCTTATTTTGTTACTGTTTTTAGACATTATAAATGGAAATGGAGTCATTTATCACTTGCTTTTGCCAAGTCGACTTTAGCTTTTATTGAAGCAGCTGTTTGCAAGTGAGCTTTTTCAGTATTAAGCGTGAAGTGATATCTTTACATATATGAAAGTTTGTTTATGCCTGCATTTCATTTATGTTGTATATTTTAGGGCTTCATTAATCTGAATTTCTAGCCAGATCTTTTTTTAACTTGATTTGCATACAACTAAGATGATATAGGGGAATTTTTTTTAAACCTACTTGAAAAGCAGCTTGCTTCTGAAGAACTAGTCATTAGCAGTACATGGAGTTTTTTCAAAATGTGTATTAGTCTTTTATACAGTATGAAGTAGTTCATAATACAATACTGAAGTAATAATATCCCTATTGACTTTCCAACCAGGTTCATAAATAGAAAAAAGGAAATATGAGACCAAATCGTTTTGAATTCATGGTATAAATTAGTGTATATTTTTATGGTGTTTTGAATATGAAGGAAATGCTCAAAATGACTCTTATCTTTGCTAGTATATGCTGCTGTGAGATTTCTTTTAGTTATATGATATTTCTTAGCTAAATGTACAAATCTTACCAATTTTTCCTTACAGCAGCTGCTAGCTGAACAGAGCAATTTAAGGTGGAGATTTTTGTTATTTTACAAATGAAAATGCATTTTGTGCATTAACTGTTATGCTGTATTATTGCAATTTTAGGTTCGTTTGCAATCAACTGCCAGTTTATATAGCTGGCTACAACTGCTTAATCTATTATTAATAAGCAGTAGTACTGAGCTATACAAATGATAAAAATGTGCCAGTTTGATACAGGAATTTCATTTCATATCTAGACTACATACAATACTTTATGCTCTACCATGATGATAAATGTTTTAATTATTTATAAATTCTTTATATTTTATAGTATCGATTTAGAGATTCATTCATTATCATTGAAATATATTAAGAGAGGCCTCAACTGTAACTAAAATATTTACCATTTACCCATTTGGTTACAATGTCCCTAGTCACAATGTCCAAAGAGTCATTTATTACCAAAATAGATTTACAGTTTTAAAATTGTGTCAAGGTTCTAGAGAATAGATGAATGTTTTATCATCTTTTGATATCAGACATCAACTATACTGCATTATGTATGGAAAACATCAGCTTTTTGTACATTTATATTTTTATTTTATCCACATGGTTCAGTAAAGGAGTTGCTCATCTTTAGAGGACAAAATGTATTTGACCCCACTTTGAGAACATATACTGTAAGTTTATCAAGGAACACACCTTTTTAATAATGTAAACAATATTAGTTCTGTCCCCTCTGGTGTCCCTGGAAGCAGGACGCACAGACAGAACACTTTGGTCCCTAAATCATAGAGATATTTCAGCTGCCCCAGAGAGCACCTGACCATGCTTAGAACATTTAAGTCATGACAAAGATAGTACCTGGAGGGCAATTATAGACAGGACAGGGGATGTACAGTAATGAGTCCCTATAGCACCTTCATGAACTATCGAGAGGGAAGCGGAAAAATTAGTAAGGTAACAATTGTGCCTTCATGAAAGGTTTGTTAAGTATTTAGCCGATTATTTGCTTTAAATGTATTTCTAGTCATTTGAACTTTGTCTAATAACCTATTTAAATTTCTTATAAACCCTTTCAGAATTTGTTTACCTAATTATTTAGGAAGAATTTATAGATTTACTAAGCAAACTCATTGTTTTTATTATGTAATATGCTTTCTATATTAAGGAGCTCTGCAAATGATTTACTTATTTGCTGTGAATTAAACTCCCGCCACCCCCTTTCTGGGATTTAATTTCAGCTGAATTGTTATGTCTCTTTTTTTATGTTCTTCCCCTTTGTTTATTTAATATATTCAAACATAAAAACCAATGTGAAAATGTTAAGTTTTGCCTTAAATGGGTGAAAGCTATGAAATTCATAATTGAGTCTGAAAATCCATTCTTAACTTCCCTTCATGTGGGTAGATATAGAAGTTTCCAAAGTGGCAGATTGTTAACGGACCAAAATGGCTTGTGGTCATTATACCACTTTTTCAGGTAATGTCCAGTCATCAAAGCATGGTCTCTCTCCCCTCCCTAATCTTTGCAGTGGCATGTGCTCTAACAGTGCTTGCTCCTCCTTGGGATGATAACCAAAGCTTAGGCTTCACTGGTCTTATGTTGGTTCCTCATACTTTATCCTGTTCTGGGCTGTCTTTTCACTGCGTTGTCCGAACTGCTTCCCATTTTGTACTGCTGCTGCAGTTACTATCCTTGGTGGCCAGTAAAGCAGGCCAACTGGAATGGTATTCAGTGCTCTTCCTCCATTAGCCACTAGGGAGTGTTAAAGTGAGATAGTGAAATTAATTGTCATCCTTCCCGCCCCTTCTAAATGAAAATGCTGTTGTAACTTTACCTATAAGCAGCATTCTAGATCTCCTCTGTAGTATAAATAATTTTTAGCATTAGAGATATTTATCTTTATGATCTTTAGAAAACATTAAAAATAAAATGCTGAACATTTATAAGTAAAAATGAATTCTTTATTTGTAAGTTGTGTATGTTTGTAATATTGCTAACACATCTAGTTAACAGTAAACTTATTTGCATTATTTTGATGGTAAGTTCATCATACCTGTCTGGGAAAGAGGTAAACATTTTTAATCTGATACTTGCTGAAAAACAGCGACTTGTCTTTATCTAATTATTTCCTTAAAGGTTGTTCAGCAAATGCCATGTATTTCATTAAGTGTATGCTTACTTAGATTAAGACAAGATATTTACATTTTAGTGAATCAAGAATCACAGTACAATTGTGACTGCCTTAGAAATACATTTTGATACTTAGGTGAGTTCCAATTCAACATAATAGCATGCCATGATATATAACAAAATACTAAATGCATCTTTGCAAGGTGATATATAAAAAATGCACCCTTTTCTGTACATATATTGTTTCAGTGAACTTTTTTTAAATTAGAAATATAAGAGATTGCTAATACTCCTGAATTCTGTCCTTTTATCTGGGGATTTCAACGAAATCTTAACCAGTACATTAGATGTGCAGATATTGGGTCTACATGATATAGTCTTTTGTCTTCGGTGCTCTCATAAAAATTAGCAGAGCTTTATGCAGTTACAGTGTGCATTAAATTTGTACTTCGCATTAATAAATAAATATTTAAAGTTTTCCTAAAGAATAATTTTTTTTGTGGTATCTGCAGACCAAAAATATATGTTGTGGATTGTACTGTTTTTTGTTTTCCAAAAGAACATCATAGTTATTCTCTTCTCTCCCCCCCCGCATTTAATGCTAAAGTATATTTTTGTTCTGAATATGTATTATACTGTGCAGTCTGCATAATAATTTCATAAGAATTTGGGTTTCTGTGATTTACAGATTGAAAATGACAAAAGTGCTGGTCATTATTAGGCTCATTTTAGCCCTATTTATGAACTGTTTTTGCATTTTTTAAAGAAATAGTTTTATGAAATTACGAATTACTTAAAAAAAGGTTTTGTTTATTTCAAATGTTAGATTGTCTCTGAACAAAGCAGAACAAGTTTTATGTAGAATACTACTTATGAAAACAACAAACTGGTAAATATATGTAGCATTACATGAAAAAGATATTATGATAATAGTTGACTTTTGCACAATATTTAAATGAACCTGGGTATAAATAGGAATACTTAACTAAGAACACAAATACATTGTGTAAGCTAATGCATTAGTCTTGAATATTTGTACATGAGTGAACAATTATTCTAAAAAGTTTATAAATGTGTTAAGGTGCCAAAAGTCATATTGAAACAAACTATTCAGGTAATGGTGACAGAAGACATGTTTGATAGCTGTGTTTGAGACATAAATAGGCAAAACATTTGTGGATCTTTTAATGATTACAGTTCTTGATAGCTTTCATAAGAGTGCACATAATTTGTGACAACTCCAATAAAAAGACGTGGCAGCAAAACTTTCTGAGTTAGCGGCAAAGTAAATGGGGCAGGTTTTGCATTTTGAACTGAAATCTTATGAACTGTGATTGAATTTGTCGTGAAAGTGTGTCAGAATTAATAAAGTATTTACGTGCAAGGTTGCTGGGCTTTGCAGACTGTTTAGGGCTGAGGATTGGTTAACATGAAAAGTCATTTCTGGGTATTTGGTATAAGACAGCAAAGGACAAGTGTACTTCTGTGCGTTTTGGATCATAATGCCATTTCTCATTTCAAACCATTTTTGTCAGGACACCAGGCAAAACAATGATGCTTTGAGGACGTAATTAAAGATATTGTTCAAAGAACAACTTTCTGCATATTTGAATTATTACTGTCATCAAAATCATACAAATATGGAAATATGATTGCCAGAAGCACATAAATCAATGATCAGCATGGCCTCAAAATCCAATAAATATGTAGAGTTAAATACTTTAAAATGCAAATTGCATCTGATAATTTGCATATGGTAGAATTTAAAGGAAATTTTGTTGCTTAACAACCTCTAAGGTAGCAGTTAGGGCTATGGGTAAACATAGATTTTTTTATTCATCATTGGTCAAGTTGCAAGATTTGATAAATGATAGGAGACTGCTTTCCTTGGTTAAAATGACTGCATTCTTTACCGAATCCTAAAACTGCCTTGAAGTCATCTGAATAATTAAGAGTTAATTATTCTTCATCCATCTAAATCAGAAAAGGACAGATTTAGGGAAGGAATTTATAATTTTTGCCTCACGTCCTGTCATGTCGTAATGTGATAAACTAAACTGACTCCAAATAATATCTAGTGACCTTATAGTAATTACGCCTCACAAAACATTTTGGTTGCAATTTTTTAATTGCTTACATCGATTCCAGAAACTACACGTTAACAGCCTCGGAAGTTTAATTGTGTTCAAAAGAAAGCAATATAAAATTCATGTTCCATTACTATTATATTTTAGGTTCATCGGTGTGGATAACATACAAGTTCCCCTACTTTATTTCTGAGATAGCA
Source organism: Trachemys scripta elegans (assembly GCF_013100865.1). Classification (NCBI taxonomy): domain Eukaryota; kingdom Metazoa; phylum Chordata; order Testudines; family Emydidae; genus Trachemys; species Trachemys scripta. The sequence goes on along the minus strand of NC_048299.1, from coordinate 185,618,718 downwards.
AAAGTAGCTCTCTGGTCTCTCTCTCCCCCTCTTCTTTTTTTTTTCTTTCTTTCTTTCTTTTTTTTTTTTTTAAACAAGCCATTACTTTAAGAGGGTAATGAATCTTTTCATCAAGTGCTTTGTAAATTTTGAGTTTTAAAATAGTAAGCTTTCCTTCAAGAAAATAAAAAAGCGCCAGGTCTAGCAACAAACTTGTGATTTTTAGTGACATTAGTAGAGTTTGACTGTTTACTTAAAACTTATCTTTTTAAAAATATCTGAAATTATTTTTGCTAAAATTAGGGCAAAAGTAAATCAGGGGAAGTAGTTGCTCATTTTTTTTATACCATATAACTCCTTTCAGAGAGAAGCAATTCCAGAACTCAAAACTGAAATCTTCCTATGTTTGCTAATTTTAAAACTAAAAAAAGATTTTCTCCAAAAGCTACTGTTTTACAAATGTTTACTGATCACAAGAGGAATTGTAATAAAGAAATCAATATGCATGATCCCTTTTCATGTTGTACAACAAGGTTACACTGTTAGGTTAAATACAGGCTGCATTCCTTTTCAGAAAATCAATTTGCTGTATAGTCTGCAACAGCTAGTCTCTTCTCAACGAGTCATTTTACGTTATGCACACAGTAAATTCTGTATTGACGCCTTCAAATTATGTTGGCTAGTAACAATATCTGTAAGCACTCTTAGAAAAGCATTAACTGCTTAAAAGAATTGTGCATACACTAATTATTTAATTTTCATCCATGAGACAAACTGATACAATGTATTATGTCCTTGCTAATTGAAAAGATACATAAAACCAGTTTTATAACAATATTTTCAAAATCTTTAAAAATGTTTCCTTCATAATAGTAACAAAATAGAATGAATGATAACAAACATTGCAGATTTATATTGAGAATATGTGTTGTTTACTGAATTTTGGATTTTTTTAGAACTTTCAGTATACATTTTTTAAAAAGCATATAGGTTAAGCAGTTGTTTTTGCTATATATTTTAAAAACCTGCATTGTGTCTGCAAAATAGCACCAGATATTTGCAAAGATAATCTATTACCTGCGTGGGTTCCCAACAAAACAGGCAGTGAGTAAAGAGGGGGAAAAAAGTTAGAGACTGTACTCAACCTCCTGAGACATACAATGGCTTAAAAGCCAGATTTTATAAGACAAATATATGAAAACATGGTTTATTTTCAGATCTTATTTTCTCAGAACGTAAAATTGTGTCTTTTTAAAATGCTTTGACCATTTTTGATGCATCTGTTCAATTGTAAAGACAATCTTTTGCTTTTTGTGTGTTTTTTACCGAACAATTCTTGATGGACTCTGACTTTTCCTTTTATTTCTGTCAACACAATTACAGTACATTAGAGCGCACCCTGATCCTACTTGTTTGCCTGTTATGCAGTGTATATGTTTAACTCATAAGCATGTTCATTTAGATATTTCAGTCTGATCATGCTGAATGTCTTGCAGCAACACATATTGATGTCTACAGAACATTAGATGATACTTTCAACCTTAGTTATTCATCCTAGAAATTGTAAAATGTAAATGTATACATTTTTGATCACTTATGTATCTGAAAAATCTAATTTTCCAATTTGCTATTTGTATGTCAAACCCAGTTATTCATTTTTATGCCCTAAGTAAATTCAGATTTTAATTGGAGAGGATTTCACTCATTAATATTTGAATTTACTTAGGTCATAAAAATAGCTAGAACTTGGATTAGACAAACATCCAAATTAAGCACATATTTAGATCTAAAGATTAAACATTGTTAGTGGAAACTATATTTTAATTTGCTGTATCAGAAAAACTATACAACTACCTTTACAAGGTGGATTGACATTTAATGTTGAACGTTATTTAGGACGCCATTTTAACTATACACATTGCTTTGAGAATAGCTACACCAGTTTCAAAGAACTTGGTAGGCCAAAAAGAAATAATCAGGAAGACATGGCTATGCATTATTTTTTCTGGACAAATATCTCTCTGAATAAAAATGCTTCCGTTATAAGCCATTATTTAGCAACCCTGGCTTGTTGATTGTTGCAGCATTCTTGTTAAGGATCTGAATTACTCAAACAGTGTAAACCAACCATAGCAGCAGACAGAAAAATACATTCAACTAGTGGGATCATGGATTTGTTTGATTCAGGTAATTGAAAGTGTTTCATACTATTATTGCAACTTGAAGGCTTGTTTAAGTGTCTAACTGTCAGTCAGTTTGGATGGTGAAAAGTATTCGATTGTCACTGTGTCAGTCAATAGAGATGAGAACTGTCTGCCTAATGGATTTCTTTACGTAGATGTCTGTATGGAGGTAGAAGTAAAATCAATGTGTTGTCATGTGCAAGTACACTGCATCAAACTGCCAGGTGAAATGCAACTGTATTTCTGTAACATCTACATCCTTGTATTGTTTGTGGAAGACAGACAGATGCTTTCTTTATTTACAGGTAGTGAGCTCTATATGGTTATACATGAAGGTTTATTTCTGAGCATTTTTGACATAGATTTTTATCCCTCAATATATTTCCAGTAGTTCCTGCTTTTGTTTTTTCTTTTTCTCCTTAGTAATCTCAAGGATTAATATTTATAGGTCAAGATTTAATTTAATGGGAAGAAACTTAAATTATGGTTGCCCAAAATGTAGAGCACTGATGTTCTTTCCTTTATAAATCTGACTTGGTAGGTGTTCACTACTTGGGCAATATTAATGTTTATATATTGAGCTACATTTTTTTTTTTTGCTAGGCTTATATCTGGTATGCTAGCTATATTTAAAATACAATTGACTCCTTATAACTAAAAGAGGTTGCATGATAGTGGAAATTTTATAGACTCACAGAGCCAAATCCTGCTTCCAGGAGTTTTGAGAATGACTTCAGTGTCACTAGGATTTGGTCCTTAGTTCTTACTTTGGGTAGTGCTTTGTGCAACTTAAAACATAACAAAAATTAAAGCAGCTTAGTTAAGAAGAAAAGAAGCTGATACAAAAAGTGGTGTCTCTTGAAAAGTACCAGAGTATCTCAGGCTGGAGCAAGAATTCTCAACTTACCTTATAATTTTGAGCCCAATTAATTATTATTATTATTTAAATTATTATTAATAATAGTATTCAAATTATGGAAATGCTCAGGGTCCTCAGTCAGTATTGCATCCTAGTTTTGCCAAGTGCATTACAGACACATATGAAGATATATTCTTGGCCCCAAGGAGCTCAAAAAGCTAAGAGATCAAGTGATCTATCTAGGTTGGAAAGAGAGGAATATAATCAAATAGATCCAGTTGGTATATAAATGTATACGTTTGCATTTTCCCCCAAATTAAAAATATATAAAGTTCTAATCATCTCCTTCTGCTACAAAGGCAGGAGTTGAAAATGATCTCCAATTAACAAGCTTAAATGACAGGGAGGATGGTCAGCTTTGACAAAGAATGGAGGTGTGGCAGGTGAAGAGAGCTTGGAATGAAAGATCAGGAGTTCAGTTTTGGCCTTAGGAGTTCATTTAAGTTTAGGGTAACAGCAAAACATCTAGGGGGAGATGTGAGAATTGATGGTAAGAAATATAAGAGGAGAAACAGAATTGAGGATTATTAGCATAATGATTGTTATACCTGTGTGGGTGGATGAGATCACCAAGGAGAAGGTATAAAGGGAGAAGAGGAGCAGAGCAAGGACTGATCCTTGTGGGAACCAACAGAGATTCCAGTGGAAATATTAATTTGAACAGGGTGGATGATGCCAGGTACTGAATAGAGAATATTAACTTTCTAGCTACACAGCTTCCACTTTCAGCAACAAATGGTGCAAGGGTCCTGCTAATAACAGCCTCCTTCATTGCACAACCTTTATTCATTCCCAGAACACAGTCCATTCTGTTGCCGGCACAGAGTGCCCGAGGACAGCAACAGCGGGGTTTGTTGCCCAGTGTGCTTCGCACCAGTAAACACACCAGGGGTGGAGAAACAAATAAAGTTTATTTGGGATCCCAAAGCGGTGCAAGGAGACTGGCAAGTCTCAAATCAAGCACACTAACAGGAACAGTTTTTCTTCTTTTATACATTTTGCAGTTAAGCCTCACCCTCCCCCCTTTCCCCTCCTTTCCTCCCGTTCTACCCCTCCCTTCCCTGGTAACAGTTACTAAGCAAATAACGATTACATTTAAGCAGTTAAGTCATTCTTGGCAGCTATAAGCCTAGCTTGTTAGTAACTTCTTTAAACCGTTATCTTGTCCTTTTTCCCTTCAGCCAGAAACATGCAGGCCTCATTACCGCTTGATACCGGTGTGAGCAAGGGGTTGCACACAGATAACTGGTTGCTTACATATTCCAATTGCACCTGGCTTTTGAGGTTGATTAGAGTTTAAACATGGAAGAAGTTTGGTTCATATAGGCCTAGTTCAGGAAGGCTTCATTGACACTTAGTGGCCTTCCACCCTCCCGAGTTACCTAGGGTTATGCCTAGTGACACCAACAATTCTGTGCAGTGAATGAGGCAAAAGTTCCATGGAAAATATAGTATATGATCTTGTAACTGAAGACCACAATGGGCAGAATTAAAGTTGCACAGAGTCATAGATTTTTAAGGCCAAGAGGAAATATTATGATCATATAGTTTGACTTCTTCCTGCATTACAGAGGCCATAGAACTTCACTCAAGCAACCATAATTCTGGCATTTGTAATTTATGAATATTTGACTTTGCAACCAGTTTTTTTATTTAGTTTCTGTATGTCATTTCTTAGGGGTTTTGTTTTTGTATATTTGCTTGTTTTTTAAAGAAAGCACAAATTTTGTTACATTGTGTGTAACACTCCACTCATTAGCAGCCTTTGAGCCTTTTTTGCACAGCAGCACAAACCTCTAAAGAATTAACTACAAGAGATGCCAGCAGGAATAGGCTATCTTCTGTGGACCATCCTCTAGAGAAGGATGTTTTACATTGGTTACAGATACTATCTCAGAATACTTATATTTGGCAGATTGTTTCTGAAAGACAGTATAGCTATGTGGCTGAGAATTGGGTTTGCCCTGTTGGAGATCTGGGTTTTAGTCTCATCTTGTATAACCTCTCAGTGAGGTAGAAGTCCTTGCTCCATAATAAGGGCTGTGAATTGTGCAGAATTATTTACACTAGTCTGTAAAAGACATAGTGAGAGTTTGAATGCATGATATCCTGGTTCTTAGCAGCAAAAGGAGAAGGATCCATTTTCTTTGTGTCCCATCTAGGGGTGCTCTGTGTGCAGCACATTAAAGTGGGGTGATTGTGGACATAGTATTGATAAAATGTTCTGTGTTTTTGACAGCAAGCCAAGAACAATGTAGCACGCAAGACACAGGAATTGTTGACTTTGCACAGCTGAAAACTTAGTAATATCTGCATGAATTGACATGAGGCCTGCAGAAGGCAGCGCCCCAACTCTAGGAGTATTGTCCTTACCCACCAAATCTCAAAGTCCTGCTATAAACCATGACTCAGCTAGAACTGAGTTTTAAGTATGCCAGATATTATTGTCTGCATATTTTTCTGTTATTTTTTGGATAGGTGATCTGTTTGTATTGCTGTGTAAGCCTTTTTATGTAGCATGCCCTTTAAAAAAAATTACAGAGTTTAAAATATTGTACTTTATGTTCACTGATTAAAATGAGATTTGAAAGATATCTTTCAAAGGTGGAAAGCTGCTGTATTAATGCCATTTACAATATAATAGTTAAAAAGTTCTATTAGGAAAAGTAATTTAGAAAAGGAATATGGACCTGATATTGCCATATTTACATATACAATTTTTAGGCTAGTTAATTAATACCTAAAATTATTTGTCTAAATAGTGGCTCCCCATGTGAGTATGGATTACAGGATCAGGGCCAGTGTTTATTTGGAGCTATAATCTATTTTTATGGCACTTTTTGATATTTCAAATAATTCAGTTAGCCAGGGGAAGGGCAGTTAGTTAAATATTTCTAGTTTCTTATGAAGGTTTTTAAAGTTATTTTTTAAAAATGCTTTATGGTCTGCTAAGCATATAAATACAGGATGAGACAGGAAATTACTGTACCACAGCTGATTTACATTTTTGTTATAAAAACAACCTTTACGTTTAAAATCTCAAAAGATAAAAAAACAGCTTTTTTATTTTAATTTTTTGTTTTTCTTTGTACAGTTTACTTTTTAGAAATGTGGAGATTGCCGTGCATTAGACCAGTGGCCTACCTACTCAAGTTTCTTACCTCTCACATTCACCAGTACTAGATGCTCAGAGTATGGTGCAAGAAGCCCCATATTGAACAATTTTGTAATAACGTGCCAATAGGGAAAGTTTCTTCCTAACCCCGGTCAACTAATGGTTGGTTAGTGCCCTGAAATCTGAGGATTTATAGCCTTTATTAATTTTTATTTATTCTATCTAATGTAACTGCATATGTTGTCATTATCCTTACACATATCTAATCTTTTCGGAATGCTACTAAACTTCAGCCTCCGTGTTATTTTGTGGCAATAAGATCTTGCTGATATTGAGATAATTTTACATATTTATTTTGTTTTTGATGTTCTACTTTTTTACCATCTGAGTTCCTGAAAAGTTGCATGACATATGTTGTTTCATTTCATCCGTACATAGCTAGTGAACCAAAAACCTTTTCTTGTAAAGGAAAATAATAATAGTAATTTTATTATTGATAACACAAATATAAATTATTGTATAGGCAATACAAATTATAAACAAAGTTAAAATAAAGTTCATAAAGTAGAAACTCAAGATGATTCTTTAATAACACTGAGTTGTGATATTAGAAGATAATAGTCCAGTCATTGATTTAAGATTGCTCAGAGAGTCTTTCTAGGTCCTTCATGATTTTGGTTTAAATAGTTATCTGTAGCGGAAAAATCATTAAAAAAAACAACCCTCTCTTTTCAGTCCAAGTCAGCCTCTCCTCCATGGATCTTCAGAGCAACAGTTGTCTAAGTTCAGGGGATGCCCACCTGTTATACCAATCTGGAAACCATTGATGTTTTACAGGTGCCAAGAAAGGAGCAGATACAACATGGACATTAGCAGTATAGGCCATGCTGACTCACCCTTCTGTCTCAAACCTGATATAGAGAGGTTACACTCTGCTGGTTAAGTTATGAGTCCATTTATTTATTGATCTTTTCACCGCACAGTTTTTTTAACCAGATTATTCCCTACCCACCCCACTCTGTTTGAAGTCTGCTGCATGTTTGACTGTGCTGCCATCTTTTCCTCATGTTATCCAACATTTGACTTTCTCTAAAAACAACAAAAAGTGGCCTATGTATCAAGCTAAATTATTGCTCACCTTTGTTCTTCGTATTTAAAGAAGTGAGCTTAATGGTGATCTGGAGGATACATGGCTGTTTCTCCTTCCATATTGCTCTCCACTGGTTGTTTTTTGACACTTATCAGTCAGGTACAGAGAATTTACAAGAATTATTGATCATGGTGTTGAAGATTTCTCATGAATGCTACTAAATTTGGTAACTTATCTTTTGCCCTATAGAAATTTCCCTTGTTTAGTACTCCAGTTGACTGTCATCTGTCACAATGCCATTGGATTTGTTCATATGTAGACAAGGTGAAATGCATTGTGGGAGACACCTTCAGAATCTTGTAGGTGGAAAATCACTGCTGCATTCTTTTCCAGTTTCTTCTCATTGGAGTAATTTCAAAGAAAATACAGTGCTCCTGCAAGTCTGTTTGCATTCCTGTTGGTTTTGTATCCACCAGGCAAAGTATTAACAACTTCAACAGCACTTTATTTACAGTGCAAGTCTCTTCTCCAAGCTGTAGTTGCACACTCTGTAACTCTCCCAGCCTCCTCAACTCCTCCCCCCTCCTTCCTGTTTCCTGTCCTTTCAGACTCCCAACCGCTAGTGCTCCCAGTTCTAATATTTACAAGCAGCATCTAAACACCACACTTGGTGAAGTTGATTTGATATTAGAACTTCTTTTCTGTGGCTTTTTGTGGCTCACTGATATGTTTCATCCCAGTATGAAGATTGAGTTCTTATAGGCATAAAGTATCAGGGGGTAGCCGTGTTAGTCTGTATCTACAAAAACAACAAGGAGTCTGGTGGCACCTTAAAGACTAACAGATTTATTAGGCCATAAGCTTTTGTGAGTAAAAACCTGCATCCGAAGAAGTGAGGTTTTTACTCACGAAAGCTTATGCCCTAATAAATCTGTTAGTCTTTAAGGTGCCACCAGACTCCTTGTTGTTCTTATAGGCATAACATCTTTGAATCTGTCTACTTGTTCTTAAAATCTTATGGCCAAATCTTCCCTTTATGCACAGAAGGAGAAATTCAGGATTCAAATTCCAGTCAGTTCCTTTTAAGGAAAATACACTGAATGATTCTCCCATTGAGGTGAGTCAAAAGTCAAGGCCAGTAAAAGATGAGTAGGCCAGAGATCTGCAGGAGATTGTGGCAAATATGTGGAACTCTATCCAACATATGAAGTGACAGCCCTTCTGCCAGAAACCCTGTCTCTTCTCCAGGAAGCAGCATTATGGCTAGTTTGTGATCAGTTCCCCAGTGTCCCCGTGCATCTTGGTCCTCTGTCAGGATTATGACAAGTCTGATCACTTTCTCTGCCTCCATTTTGATTGACCAAATGTAATTTGTCCCAAATCACTTATAGTTCATTCATAGGGCCTTTGGGCACCTATGTGATGGGGAAGGAGTTTACTGCTCCTCATCCCACCTCCATTTCTATGCAGTTAGGATCAAATCTTCCCCCTATCCAAATCTGATCTAGGAGGTTTCCCACAGGAATTAAGTGGAAGGGACAGAATCCTTGCCCAGGCTGCCACACCACAACCTTATCTGCATCTTTAGGGAGCAGGAGCATCTGTACATTCAACGCCCCTGAAGTACTTCTCAGTGTGGTGGAGAAATCCAGTGAACCATGCAGCAGTACATACACCTGGGCTCACTTCTCTCCTGGCCCTGCTCCTAAGCTTCTCTGCATAGTGGCTTATGGGGAAACCCTATGGAATGTCTTGTACACTCCTTTGGAGGTGTACTGAATATCTGTCCCTTTTCTTTATGATCCTTCTTTGTGAACTTCCACTGCCTCCAAGGTCCTCTGTACCAGTGGAGGTAGAGGAGGGAAACAAATTCATTTTTTTGTGTACTGTGGATCAAATGGGAAAATATGGCCTTTAACATAGGGGGGAGGGATAGCTCAATGGTTTGAGCATTGGCCTGCTAAACCCAGGGTTGTGAGCTCAATCCTTGAGGAATCTGGGGTATTTGGTCCTGCTAGTGAAGGCAGGGGGCTGGACTCGATGACCTTACAAAGTCCTTTCCAGTTCTATGAGATAGGTATATCTCCATATATAAACATTTTGGGACCTCAATATTTCTTAATGTCAAATGCCAAATTGACCTTCCTATTTATGTGTTTGATGCTTAAAAAAGGAGGCTGTGTGAGTGTTATCTCACTTAAAGGACAGCCACCTGTCTTGCATGTCATATCCATGCCTGCTAGGCCTGAGGGGAACTGTGCTGGGATCAAGTCCCCTATCAGACTGGATAATTATATCACTCTCCTTTGTGCTTCTAGCACTGATTCACTTGGTGACCTATAACCTCCTGAGATGAGAAGTGTTACCAGTACTCTTCATGGTAAGAAGGAGGCTTGTTGCTCCCAGTGATACCCTATAGGGGAGCTATACTCAGAAATTTTTTTCACAAGCCTCTTTACTTTGCTAATATGGTTGGAGGAGAAGGCTGTTGCTTTGTGGTTGGAAAAGAACTAGCGCTTCGTCAGTCCACATAGACGAGTAGCTGACGGATGGGAGGAGAAGTAGTACTCCAAGGACTGCTGTAAAGATGGGGAGTCCAAGAGCCCTATGAGGACTTCTGTTAACATAAGGATGCTATCAGGACTTCTCTCCTGAAGTAAAGGAATGATCACTTCTGCTTACACCTCCTTTCACAGCTAGTGATCTGAAGATCTGTAGCCTCTTTTTGAAGAGGAGTCACCGGTTAGTAGTAGCTCCTGGACTGGCGGCTCCTCTTCTTCCTTTGTTAGTTTTGGGGTGGCAGGTGACATTACTCTTCCCTCACCCCCCCCCCCCACTTGGGAATCACTCATACTAGCAAGACTTCTTTCCCTGAAGAATTCAGATGATCACAGTGCCCTTTTGCTATCTCAACAGTGGAAGAAGAAAGAGTGCTGCAAGTTGTGTTCTCTGTATCCTGTCTCTTGGCAAAAGCTGCCTCTTCTCATGGTAGAGGCAGTCAAGAATGAGCTTGCTGTGCTGCTGCTGCTGCTGCCTGTTGCCAGGGCAATAGCAGCACATGAGCCAGCATGCTCAGCCAGCCAGTTTCTGTAGATCGTTAGAATTGACCATATTTCCTGTACATTTATTTTGTGGATTAATTTTTTTTTTTTTTTGCAACTATAGCAAAATGAATTCCTATTTCCACTTCAGCAGTATGAGTACTATTAATTATTAGTGTTAACATGGTGTCTAGGAGCCCTAGTTATGGACCAGGAGCTCATTGTGTTAGGCGCCCAGGTGGTCAGATAACAAGCTACTGATGTTCTGTGTAACTTGTTATTCAGAAAAAAGTACACCTTGCTATGACAGAATGTAGCCGTTTTAGTGGACTTCTACTCATAAAGGACCATCTGCAAATGATGAACATAAGCTTATTTTGAGGCTCCAAAGGGCTCAGAAAAGCTTGTCATAGATATATATAAAGTCACATATCCCCAGATATTAATATGTACATTGTTATGTATCTTCCCCTTCCATAGCTTTTGGTTTTCTTCCTTGATTTTTTTAAATATAATTCATAATACAACTATGTTAACTAAACTGTATTTGCACCTAGTTGTATTTTTGATACATATACTTACCAAAAGTCTGTCTCATATCTTGCAAGTTAATTGCAGGACTGAATTACTTCTGATTAATCCTTGAGTTAATACAGTTTAATCACTGTTGCTACTTCAGTTACAGTATACAATTTGTGTACTTGCTAAATGTTTCTGGTCATTGAAGGATCCATATATTAGAAACATACATAGTCATATCAGTAATAACCCTCCTCCTGCATATCCTGTTCTGCTAATTAATCTGTGTGGAAGAATGTGGTCTTGGAATGATCCTGCCTTTACTTTCTCCCCCAACACTTGAATGGTGGGAGTTAGTCCAAGCGTGGCAGGTGGGTTTGCCATAAATCTGGGCCACGATACTTTGGTGGGGTAGGAGGAGCATGCAGACAGGTTGTGGACCACTTAAGTCAGTCCCTTACTTTAGTGCTAGTAATCCTCTGATGCACTGTTTTTTGCTTAATGTGACCATTGCTGTAATATCGAGGTGGCATTTCTCATTGTATAACTTGCTTACACTGGGTTATAACAGCTTGAAATAATAAAACTGCGTGTAACTACCATTAAGCTATTTATCATATACATGGTAACTAGTGCATTTTTAATTTAATTTTTATTATTATATATGTTTTAAGAAGTGTATTGTTTTGCCCCTTTCCAGTTAATACAAACATTATTTTCTCTTGACTGAATGATGTGTTATGTGTTGGCTTATGCATTCTTTTTTGTAGTAGATTTATGCAGTCCTTTATCTATGGCACATGTTATTGCTACAAGTTGGGGAATATATGGCCTATACAGTATAAAGAACAGTATGTCAGGCACATTCCCTGGGCCCATTTCTATCTCCCTCTTGCTAAAAAAAATTATCTAACATTTCCTGTTAGACTTCCTTTGGCTTTTTAAAACATCTTGTTTATTTAGTAGCTATTAGTAATTAGTATTAATAATGTATATTATTAATATTTCTGATATTTGAACACACTGGAGATTTCAATAGTGGAGACAATCAGCAAAGAACAAAAGCTAACTTGTTTTCTTTAGTATATTTTACCTTTATTGCTTCAGTAAATTCTCTTCTCCTTTTTGAATTATCAGTCTGGTCATACACCTCCTCCTTAATACCTATTTTAAATTTTTATAAGACTGACTACATAATCTTCCTTTTAAAATAGTTTCCTTCATTGTAGTGACAGTATGTGGGCCCATATTGTTAGTGAGCGACAAGCTGTCTCAGTTAGGCTTTCCATTGTAAGTTGGGACTTCATTTACATAAAAGTAGTATGGAAGCTCCATTTTTTTAGGCAAGCCATTGTTCTTCATTTCTTTTGCATACCTTTTACTCCGGGGAGAAGGCCCCTTTGTACTAGCTGGAGATGAAAAGACTTCTTAGTTATTTAGCGAGAAACAAGCTCTTCAATAAATTGTGACAGTTATTTGTAGCGTATGGTCCCAACTGTAAAGGTGAGCATGTCTAAATTGAGGCTGTCAGAATGTATTGTGAGTTGCATTTCTCTGTGCTAAGAACACGCGGACAAGCTTGTCTCTGAAGATCTCAAAGCTTGTGTTACATAGAGCTGCTGTGCTGCTTCCTGGGGCTCCCTAGACCTACATCATTTATGAAAGTATTACTACTTATTTATGTTCTGATGCTAAAGTAAATGTCCATTTTGTTTGAGTAGGTTTTACGGGCTCTCTTCTCAGATACTTAGCTCTTTCTTGTGACACTGTCTTTTTCATTCTCCAAGGAGCAGGGAATTTCTGAATACCTGAATGATATTTAAATGATGCAAAAATCTGGATTTACTTACTGTTAACTACAGTGCTCTGAGAAGGGCAACTTCCTCCTTGGATCCATAGATTAGTCAGCTTGATCACGTGGGATCTTTCTAAATGTGGCAGAGCTGCCGAAATGGAGTGAAGATTTTGTTCATTCATTGCATAAATGTATAGGAGACAACAGATGTATCAAACTGCAGAACATACCTTGGAATTTCTATTTCATCAGCATTCAATTTCTTAGCAGTCTAAGAAACATGGATCCAAGGAAATGGTTACTTATACCTATAATAAGCGCATATATAATACTTGCCATCTGTCAATTTCAATGCACTTTACAAAGAAAGGTAGATATAATTATTTCCATCGTATACATGGGGAAAATAGGCAAAGTGACTAACCGAGGGTGACACTACAGCTCAGTGGCAAAAATGGGAATAGAACCCACATCTCCTGACTACTAGTCCAGTGCTGCTATTGACTGGATGGTGCTACCTTCATTAAATAAGTAACCTTTTTTCAAGATGTATAAGCAATTTGCACAGTCCATTAAAAGCATGTCCTCTAAAGCACTCAACACTGTTCCTTTTAATCTGACACATCATGAAATAAGCAATTTTCTCTGTGATCTACCTGCAAAATATAACTGCTTTGCCTGGTTTATTCTGGGGCCTACCCCTAGACTGCATTGTCGTTTCTTAAAAATGTTGGCTTTATTTAATGAAATTAATAACTCTTAAATAACCAGGCAAGTAACAAAGATACCAATGTTATTTATACTTTACTAGCACTGTGAATGTTGGGTGTCTCATTGAGGTAGAAAGTCAAAAGCCAAGTGCCTTTAACCCACCATGAAAATACATATGTTCCTGCATAATATGATCACTTCATAAAGAATTATTGCTGTTAGTGTTTTTAGAATGAATAAAAATGTCATGCTAATAGCTTATTTGAGAAAAGTGTAATAGGGTAATAATAAAAATACTTTGACTGGTATGAGTGTGAAGGTAATTTCATTATAATATAACCACTATGGTTGAAATTCAGTTCACCTGCAGATAGCCTGAGTAATTGAATTTTATGTGGGTGAAGGAAGTGTGTGGGGATTGCTGAGATAAAATCTAAGTCCCAAATTCTGGACATGGTCGAAGGCTACAATGCAACATCTTCTCCTCTTTCACTCTATAGTCCTGATCCTGCAGTGGATTCCCCGTGGGTGGATCATTGCTCCTGTGGGTGGGCCCATTGAAGTCCCTGGGGCTCTGTGTGGGATCAGGAGTCTGCCCATGTGGTGGTTGGAGCTCTGTGGCGAAATGGCTGCCCTTCCATGCCAGTTGCACATGAATCTGTGATCCTTCCATTGGACAGGCCCTAAGGCTGTCCTCCACCCCAAAACTGGGTTGGCATGGAGACCCCCTTATGTGTTTGTGTGTGTGTGTGTATGTCTTATTATATGTAAGATAGATATCATTATTTCCATTGTATATACGTGGAAAATAGGCAAAGTGATACTTTCAGGATTCCTAAAAAGGAATTCTCAGGGAGCAGCAATATGGGATCTATATTCATTATATATCTGATCTGATGGACAATATGTGAGTTCTCAGTGCAGGGGGAAAATGAGGGATTTTTAAGGCAATAAAATTCTTGTTTTCCTTGATTTGAGCCTTTCAGTGCAAGCCATCAGGTTGCAAGCCAACAGTTTGCCTTTCTGCTTATTGAAAAAGCTCTCAAGGACGAGGGTGGATAGGCAGTGTTTCTCTCTTCCCTGAAAAATTGTGGGTTATATTTGAAAATGTTATATCTTCTGCTGCAGGACAACAAAAGGAAACATAAAGAAACTGATCCAATCTATTCTAAGACCTTGGAAAGCTACTGGATATTTATTACAACCATACTCTGAGGAAAAACAAAATACTGAGGGATGTTTTTCTGTTTCTTATTTTGATCTTAATTTAAATACTGCTGTACTCTGCAATTACCTTGATACGTATGATTCATGGTTATTTACTTAATATTTAATAATCTCTTGCATAGCCTGAAATGTTACTTACTATATATATGGCTTCAAATATTTGCACAGGAAGTCAAATCTTCTGACCAACATTTTATGGGAACTGTTAAAGTGTTTTTTGGATTTTTTTTAAAAATGGTATCTCTTATTTTACAGTTGTGCTCAATATCTCACAGGAGTTGAAATATTTGCTGCTACATTTCGGAATATATATATATATATATATTTGCATCATATGTTCTTTAAACCTTAAGACCTGAAGTATCCAGACTTTCCTATTTTTTATATATGAACTCTCCAGTGACCTGTGTTATTTGGGATCTAGATATGGGGTACTGTGTCAGAGAAACAGTGTGTGACTGGGAGGAAGGGCCAAGCTGGAACTCAGGTTGGAGCCAGTCCTGCCCTGGGCCATGATTCTCCTGCCAGACAAACATCCCCTCCTTCCAGTTTGCTTTACTTCCTCTGATCCTGAGTTCCATCTCCTGCATGCAACCAGCAGTGAACTAGCAGTTCAGAGAGGCTGCACGGGTAGGTCTCAGAAGTGGCTGCACACTAGACCTACCTTGTGGGGCTGGTAAGATAGATGGGGATATAGGCTTGCTACCTACTTTGTTGGGGTATGGCATCTTCCAAGACTTTTAGAAGAGCAGAGAGGAAGAGGTTATTGTGAAGGAGAAGGAATGAAGATAGGGCAGGGGTGCTTGTAGGGGAAGAGAGAGAAAAGAGGTGGGAAAAGAATTTTCTCAACTCCACTATCTTTCATCTTAATTCTAAAGCCATTTGTGTTTCATCTTTATGGCTCTGTGGATTAAAAAGATTTTATTTTTATTAACAAAAGCTGGAGTTTGATTGTGTTGGATCTAGTGAAGTAAAAACAAATGCCAGAGAAATACCCCCCAAATAAGTACATAAATGTATACTTTTCCAATCCCTGGCTTTTCTTTCTGCCAAACAAAGAGTCACTGTGGCATTTTCAAAGGAGCCTAATGGAGTCTGGTGCCTAAATCCCATTGATAGTAATTGGGAGTATGGCACCTAATTCCTTTAAAATCCCAGCCTGTATTTTCCCTTTATATTTCTTAGGATTTTCTCATGGTAATTGCTGAACGTATATATAGACTCATAGACTCTAAGGTCAGAAGGGACCATTATGATCATCTAGTCTGACTTCCCGCATGATGCGGGCCACAAAAGCTGACCCACCCACTCCTGGAAGAATTCTCTCCCTTGACTCAGCTGTTGAAGTCCCCAAATCATGATTTAAAGACTTCAAATCGCTGAGAATCCTCCAGCAAGCGACCCCTGCCCCATGCTGCGGAGGAAGGCGAAAAACCTCCAGGGCCTCTGCCAATCTACTCTGGAGGAAAATTCCTTCCCGACCCCAAATATGGTGATCAGCTGAACCCCGAGCATGCGGGCAAGCTTCTCTAGCCAGACCCTCTGGAAAAAGTTCTCTGTAGTACTTTTAATATCCCATCATTGACCATTGTTACTAATTACCAGTGATGGCACGTTATTGACCTATTGACTAAAATCACTTTATCCCATCAAACCATCCCCTCCATAAAATATCAAGCTTAATCATAAAGCCAGAGAGGTCTTTTGCCCCCACTGTTTCCCTCGGAAGGCTGCTCCAAAACTTCACCCCTCTGATGGTTAGAAACCTTCGTCTAATTTCAAGCCTAAACTTCCCGGTGGCCAGTTTATATCCATTTGTTCTCGTGTCCACATTAGTACTGAGCTGAAATAATTCCTCTCCCTCCCTGGTATTTATCCCTCTGTTATATTTAAAGAGAGCAATCATATCCCCCTGCAGCCTTCTTTTGGTTAAGATAAACAAACCGAGCTCCTCGAGTCTCCTTTCATACGACAGATTTTCCATTCCTCGGATCATCCTAGTGGCCCTTCTTTGTACTCGTTCCAGTTTGATTTCATCCTTTTTAAACATGGGAGACCAGAACTGAACACAGTACTCCAAATGAGGTCTCACCAGTGCTTTGTATAACGGAACCAGCACCTCCTTATCCCTACTAGAAATACTTCACCTAATGCATCCCAAGACCGCATTAGCTTTTTTCACGGCCACGTCACATTGCCGACTCATAGTCATCCTGCGATCAACCAGGTCTCCGAGGTCCTTCTCCTCTTCCGTTACTTCCAACTGATGCGTCTCCAGCTTATAACTAAAATTCTTGTTAGTCATCCCTAAATGCATAACCTTACACTTGTCACTATTAAATTTCATCCTATTACTATTACTCCAGTTTACAAGGTCATTCAAATCTCCCTGCAGGATATCCCGATCCTTCTCCGAATTGGCAATACCTCCCAACTTTGTGTCATCCACAGACTTTATCAGCCCACTCCTACATTTGGTTCCGAGGTCAGTAATGAATAGATTAAATAAAATCGGACCCCAAACCGAACCTTGAGGAACTCCACTGGTAACCTCCCTCCAACCTGACAGTTCACCTTTCAGTACGACCCGTTGCAGTCTCCCCTTTAACCAGTTCTTTATCCACCTCTGGATTTTCATATCGATCCCCATCTTTTCCAATTTAACCAATAATTCCTCATGCGGTACCGTATCAAATGCTTTACTGAAATCGAGATTAGATCCACTGCATTTCCTTTATCTAAAAAATCTGTTACTTTCTCAAAGAAGGAGATCAGGTTGGTTTGGCACGATCTACCTTTCGTAAAACCGTGTTGTAATTTGTCCCAATTGGCATTGACCTCAAGGTCCTTAACTACTTTCTCCTTCAAAATTTTTTCCAAGACCTTGCATATTACAGATGTTAAACTAACAGGCCTGTAGTTACCCGGGTCACTTTTTTTCCCCTTCTTGAAAATAGGAACCACATTAGCTATTCTCCAGTCAAATGGTACCACCCCCGAGTTTACAGATTCATTAAAAATTATCGCTAACGGGCTTGCAATTTCTCGCGCCAGTTCCTTTAATATTTTCGGATGAAGATCATCTGATCCGCCCGATTTAGTCCCATTAAGATGTTCGAGTTTGGCTTCTACCTTGGATACAGTAATGTCAACCCCCACTCCTTTATTCCCATCCGTCTCGCTTCCACTATTCCTCAGCCCTTCATTAGCCTCATTAAATACCGATGCAAAATATTCATTTAGATATTGTGCCATGCCTAGATTATCCTTAATCTCCACTCCCTCTACAGTTTTAAGCGGTCCCACTTCTTCTTTCTTTGTTTTCTTCCTATTTATATGGCTATAAAAGCTCTTACTATTGGTTTTAATTCCCCTTGCAAGGTCCAACTCTACATGGCTTTTGGCTTTTCTCACTCCATCTCTACATGCTCTGACCTCAATAAGGTAGGTTTCTTTGCTGATCCCTCCCATCTTCCACTCACTGTACGCTTTCTGTTTTTTCTTAATGACCCCTCTGAGACGCTTGCTCATCCAGCTTGGTCTAAATCTCCTGCCTACGAACCGTTTTCCCTTTCTCGGGATACAGGCCTCCGACAGCTCCTGCAACTTCAACTTGAAATAATCCCAGGCACCTTCTGCCTTTAGATCCCTAAATATGTTAGTCCAATCCACTTTCCTAACTAGTCCCCTTAATTTATTAAAGTTAGCCCTTTTGAAATCGTAAACCTTAGTCTCCGATTTAATTCTGTTAATCTTTCCATTTAGTTTAAACCGAATTAGCTCATGATCACTCGAGCCAAGATTGTCCCCTACAACCATTTCCTCAACGAGGTCCTCACTACTCACCAAAACCAAATCTAAAATGGCATCCCCCCTCATCGGTTCAGCAACTACTTGAAGAAGGAATTCATCAGCTATCACGTCTAGGAAAATCTGAGCCCTATTATTGTTGCTAGCATTTGTTCCCCAATCTATATCCGGGAAGTTAAAGTCTCCCATGATTACACAATTCCTATTAGTATTTACTTCCCTAAAAATGTTAAAGAGTTCTCTGTCCATATCCAGGCTAGATCCTGGCAGTCTATAGCACACCCCAAGCACTATCCCAGGGGAGGCTCTAGTAGTTCTTTTACCCAATGTGAGTATTGCCCAGACAGACTCCGTCTTATCCATTCCATCACTTATTACTTCTTTACAGTTTACCTCATTATTGACATACAATGCTACTCCCCCACCTTTACCTTTGATCCGGTCTTTCCTAAACAGCACATACCCTTCCATACCTGTACTCCAGTCATGACTACCATTCCACCACGTTTCAGTTATTCCCACGATATCCAGTTTCATTTCTCGGATCAGGAGCTCCAATTCCTCCATTTTGTTACCTAGGCTTCTCGCATTGGTGTATAAACATCTTAATTTATGCCATTTGGCCTCTCTCACATTCGTTATCCCATTTGGTATGGACACCGTACTGCTAGTATGACCTATTAGTCTAGTATCCATCCCCCCCTCCTCCTTATGTCCAATCTCTTCCCCCTGGCTATATCTGTTCTTATCTCATTGTCCTCCTTCTCAATGTTATAATCTGGTGTGGAGATTAACTGGACATTTCCCAACCGTCTCCCCCAAATTCCTAGTTTAAAGCTCTTTTGATGAGATGAGCCAGCCTCCCTCCCAGAAGTCTATTTCCTTTCCTACTCAGGTGAAGTCCATCCCGTGAGAACAGTTTTCTGTCCCCGAAAGCCTCCCAGTGGCCATACATCTCAAAGTCCTCTTTATAGCACCACTCCCTTAGCTAACTATTTATCATCACAATCCTGTCACCCCTTTGTTGCCCTTCTCTAGGAACAGGCAGAATCCCACTGAAGATGATCTGAGCCTCGATTTCCTTAAGCGTCTTCCCCAGCCTGGCATAATCTCCCTTGATTCTCTCCAGCAAGAACCTAGCTGTGTCATTCGTTCCTACGTGAAGGATGATCAAGGGGTTCTTACCTGCTCCTTTTAGGATCCTTTTCAGACGCAGGTCCACATCCCGTATCTTAGTGCCCGGTAGACAACACACCCTTCTGTTCTCTGGGTCTGCCCTGGTCACAGGCCTGTCTAACCTCCTCAGTAAGGAGTTACCAATCACGTAAACCTGCCTTTGCCTGGTGACAGTGCGATCTACTAATCTATCCCCTGTTCCCTCTAGTTGCAACCCCTGTCCATTCCTATTTTCCCTTATAATCTCCCTTATGCCATCCTGTATCCTCCCGGGGATACCTAATTCCTTTAAAATCCCAGCCTGTATTTTCCCTTTATATTTCTTAGGATTTTCTCATGGTAATTGCTGAACGTATATATCTTTTACTTCATTATAGTAAAGCCTATCAAATATTTACTGAATATAGTATTTTGTAATATTAAAGAACAAGTAATACAAGTGAAGAAAAAAATCCAGTAACTCATTCCTTGGGCTGTGGTGTGGTGAGATCTCGTAATCTAGATACTGTCACACCTTATTAGAATTTAAATGTGTGAATTTCAAGAGCAAATCGAGTGATGCCCGATCGGTGATTAGATAGGTGGCACTTTGCCTACTTGAGATATGTCTAAAAGCTCCCGCTCCCCCAAACCATGGCAGTGAGTCTGAGGGCCCAGGTTAACTGACTCAAGCTCATGGGGCACGCACTGAGGGGCTAGAAATAGCAATATAGACATTCAAGCTCGGGCTGGAGCCTGGGGTCCAAGAGCCTCGTGCCTCGCTGCACCTCCGTGCCTGGGCTCCAGCCTGAGCCTGAACATCTACACTGCTATTTTTAGCCCTGTAGCATGAGCCTGCTGACACAAGCTTTGAGAGTTGCTGCCGCGGGTCTTTGTTTTTGCTGTGTATACATACCCTTAGCATGGTGTGCCGAGGCACGGTGCGCTTAGTGATGCTGTCTTTCCGTTGAGACGTACAACTGAGACCCTAACCACTTGTGATAATTAATTTAAAATCCTGTGTCGCTTTCATAAGAGTTGACCCAGTGTTCTGGCCAGATTCCAGTTTACAAAATTATTTATATATTTTAAGAATTTTTAAACAGCAGCTATTGCTAGAAATATACACAATTGAAACAAATGTAAAATTAATAAAATGGCTCTCCAAAACAAAATGCCATAAAGAATCCACATGCCCACTGCTATAACAGTCACACACCTGACAAAACCAGATGGATATGTGCCAGGGAACTGGTAACATAGGGCTCTGACAGACCACAGGAGGGATCAAGTTTCAGTGTTGTTGTACTTCCATTGAAAATACCTTGCTACTTGTCACAGCCCAAGGAAATCAACAGCAAAAGCAGTTTTGATATTTTCAACTGCCATGATGGGACATAGGGGTCAGAGGTGCTCTCTCAGGTAATTGGTTCCCAAACCATTTAGGGCCACTCTCCATTGTAATTAAGGCCTTTGAATTGCAGCCAGGGAAGCCAGTGAATAGCACTGAAGGTTTGTAGGGCAGTTACATAGGAATTGCCATACTGTATTAAACCCATGGTCCATCTACTCCAATATCCTGTCTCTGACAGTAGCCAACTCGAGATGCATTTGAGCAACATGCAAGAAACCTCCTAATCCATAGTCTGGTGTGAAAATTTATTTCATTCTATAGTTTTTTGAATTTATCGCCTTTACATTTCACTGAATGGTCTTTCCTTCTTGTGTTCTCAGAAGGGAGAACATATGCCCTCTTTATTGATGCCATCAGGGCCATTTTGACCAGCCCGTACATTTTAATTGCTTGCACCAATTAAGAGAAGACCAGATGCATACTACATCTCTTGCATGCAGTAAGCCTTGAGATTACGTCATAAATCTCTCGGTTACATTAGAGAGCAATGATTATAGCCCTTGTGTGACATCCCGGGGCATAGTGCGGGGCTGTGTCACCCATGCCCTGCAACCTTGGGTGTCTTACAATGCTTTGCTGTAATAGCTCCCACCTGGACCACTCACAAACAGCCTTCCAGCATGCAAGCCACCCCCTGAGTATCTCTGTGTAACTGCAGCCTGCCAGTTACTCCATGCCTTTCACCAGCCTTGTTTATATTGCATGGTGATTCCAACACCCCCCCACTCCCAGAGTTTCCCCCAGAAATATATGTCCTGTACTGCCCAGACCTCTCCTGGACAGTACAAATATTTTAAATCTGTTATTCCTTAGAGGGAATAATATGCCTGTTTATTATCTTAGAGTTATCCAGACACTTTATTTTAAACACACTGGATTAGATAAAACAGTAAAACAAGTTTATTGACAAGTAATGAGGTCTAAAAGTTAGAAATGTTACAAGAAAAAGAAAGATAAAACACTTACTAATATGTACTTAAGAAACTATTTTAGCTGCAAAGCAAACTTTCTCACCACATGCTCCAGCAAATTATTGACCAAACTTTCAGGAAAGGACTCCTCCTCCAGAGTCCAACGGCTGTTTCCTTTTTTCAGGTGTGGAGAATGAGGTGGGCAGGGAGAGAGAGAAGGATACATTGAGGTGTTTGTCCCTCCTTTTTATAGTTTCAGTCCCCCTCTTGAAAAACATTTCCAGCTGAGAACCAGGAGACAGAGAGTCTCTGTGGAAGGATGTTCCCTGCTGGTTTTTTCCCCCAGCTGTTTGAACTTCCTTTGTTTTCCCTTCCTGTTTGATGACTCTGTTTACTGCTTAAACACAAATTAAGGCAAGCATGTATTCCTTTGTTTGAGACAGACCTGTTTTCTGACTTCTGCTTGGTGTTTGGAACGTGTGTTAAGAACATCATACAGGGAAATCTTATAACATCATATATAATGTTTCCACACATTTATATCAGGACAGTACTACCAGCAAATTTTGAGTTTTCAAATGATACCATACAAGGCATATCTTATACAAAGATTATTACAATAGAGTGTCGAGTGTGAATACAAGGGTGTATTCCATCACATCTCGGACCAACTGTACGTGCAAACAAAGGCCATCTGGAGAACCAAGAGCAATAATGGATCTAGCACTTTAAGGCTCTGTTCCTGCAACATATTTCACATGGACAGACTGCTACACTTGGATGGAGGCCCATGAATGTCAAACAGTGGCAAGTCATTGAGTTCCCTGTGGACTTTGCAGACAGCCCATGCACAGTGAATTGTGTTGTGAGGTTAGACATGTGTCCCAGAAAGTATAGTCACAAGAACCCCAGCTCATTTTTTCAGATTAGTGGTTCTCCATCTTTCCCATTAGATGACCCCATATTAAACAGAAAAAAGTTTCACGACCTCCCTGCTATCTAACTATAAACAACTCTCTGAGAACTGTTCATAGCTACCTACATCGTTGTAACCCCCAAGCTGAGAACTCATGCTCTAGATGTTTGTCTGTACCTACCAGCATTGCTTCTATTTTAATCCCCTATCCAAATTGATTTTAGGATAGCTTCCTCCTAGATGCTCTTCTACCTCTATTAGAGGTAGGAGAAACAGAGAGATTGCAGTATCTGGGATTAATGAAGAGACACTTAGATCAGAGTGTCATCCACATATTGGTGACTCAGAACACATCACTAACTGCATAGCAGCTGTACATGCATATTGGAATAAGAGAGGCATAATATGAAACCCTCAGGTATCCCATGTGCCAAGAGACTTTGGGGCAAAAGAATACCTTCTTTTGAGATATCTGAAATGAGTATACCATTGCAGGTGGTCTCATTCTTGCCTGCAGTATGCCATAGGCAAGTCCGCAAAGTATCAAGGTCAATGATATTATAACTGCTGATATTTTTAACAGTATCAGAATGGACAATTTATTATGTTCACTGCTCACCTAAGGTAATCAACCATGTAAAACAATACCTTCTGTGTACTTGTTCCACATATACAACTGTTCTAGTATAACTTGAGGATAACTGTAGAATCAAGATGTGATTGAAGTTGCTTTAACAGTATGTAGTGCCTGGATAGTAGTGTTTGTTAAAACAGATGGTTTTATGAGTAGGGGCTCCCCCAGTCACCCGCTAACTGCAACTGCTCGCACGTCTTCCTGAATGGAGATATCAGTTAATGGGCCAAAAACCTTCCCGCTTGTCTTCACCTGCTATGTAGCAAGGTTTCATCTCACATGTAGTCGGATGCCACTTACACACATCCGAGACTTCACTTAGCAAAATACAGCAAATCTCAATTAGAAAAGGTGGAATATTTATAATCTTCTGTGCTGACATCATTCCCAAAATGTTGACCAAATCAGGTTGGATCCTGCCCTTTCCCTCTTCTCCCCTCCAATGAGAAATCATGACAATTCCTCACAATGAGAACTATGCTATAATTATGTTCTGCCTATCTAACCATGAAGATTAAGTTCACAGTGATTTTCTTAAATCCCATCCCTAATGCTTTTGTGTAATGGTGTGGTGAGCTCTTAAACAACCATGATATGATCCATCCTAGAGGTGGCTGCATTTCAGTAGTGGGTAAAATTATACTGTATGACTGAATCCATGTATGCATGGAGTGATTACCATTAAACATTTGCTAGTTTTGCTCAAGATGAATAAATAAGACTACCTCAGAATTATCCCCTAACCTGTCCTATACTTAACTTTATTCAAGTACTTTCGGTATTATTGCCTTTTTTATTTTTTTGTGTTCTAGGTATTTCCTGAAGTGATGTAGTTAAATAAGGCAATTGGGAAGATTAAGTGTGACAACTATATGGTCTTTATCTGGCTGTCTGTTGTATCAGATGAGGTTTGGGCCCAAGGGATCTTCAGTGGGTGACCTCTTGTCATTAGGAGATGTTACAGAGAACCATAGGGCTAGAGCATCTAATTATTTTCTGGACTGCAAAAGGGTCATACTATCTTTCCCACGCCGAAGAGCCTGACCCTGCAAAGTACTGAGGCCTCTATTTTCAATAGTTAGTTCACTTGGGGTGCCCAGCTTGTGACATCTCAGTGGGACTTGATTGAGTGGGTACTTAGCACTTCTGAAAAATCAGGTTCCTTTAACCAGTTTGGGTTCCCAAAAATCACTATTATTTTTAAAAATGTAAACCTGAGTGCCTCCTGTGAAATGCTAGAACCAGCAACTCCAGCCAGATGAACCCAGTAGTTTTGGATTGTGAGATGCTGGAGAAGATGGTATATAGTTGAAGAGCTGCTTCAGCATCAACTGCTAGTGAAAAATCAAAATGTTAATAAAACAATTACTGCCTGATAATTCAAAGGATATGCTAGCAAAATTGCCTTTGGGTTAAAATACTTCTTTATAATTGTTCAGTATTGCCCAAAGCCACAGGCTGCAGGCAGTATTCACTAGTACAATCTCAGAACTATTTTAACCCTCAGGCAAATATATTCCTGCTGTTATTACTCTCCAACTCAGTCAACTTTGTATAATATGGAGCCAGTTCTGTCCTCTGATACACTTGCATAATTCCCAGTAGCCTGCTTTTCCAAATGCAGAATTTGGCTTGTCGTTTGGGATCTTTTAGGATGAAAGAAACTATAAAAATGTACCTTATTATTATTCATTATTAAATAATAATCAATATACAACCTGCATATCATATCTCTGCAGTTTGTCATGTTAGTCTATTTTTCCAAACACTGGAATATCACTTAAAATCTCTAATGGTTTCCATTTGATCAAACTAACCCATTCTTTTGGCTGTCCTATACAAATTATCATTTTTCTGCTTCATTGCTAATGATTAAGCAATCACTTTTCCTACAGTTGGCACTTATTCCTTTTTGTGGAATGAGTGAGAGAAGAGGCTTTGAACATCTGTGTGATGCATTCAGGTTCAGACGGGTACCAGTGGAACTTAGGTGTGTTCCTGAACCTTAGTTTGACAGTTGACTATATCATTGCTTAAGCTATTAATGTGCTTTCTTAGATATAATAATAAACAGGTGCTTCAAATCATTGCAAAATAGTTTCAGATTCATATTTGTTATAATAAAAAACACATTGTCAAAAACACATGACAGTGGGAGTCAACAGAGAAATATACTTCGCAAAGGAAAATAATGAAACCTGTATAATATTGCCAATTTTAATGTCACAAAGATATTACAAGTTTTTTATTACTACTACTACTACTGTTATATTTGTATGCTGCCAACAGTGTGCTAGGTGCTTTGCAAACATATATGAAAGTTATCTGCCCTGAAGGTCTTACGATCTAACCAGACAGTGTACAAATAAAGCAGAGGGGAAAGGCAACATTGAAAGCCCATTGTGACATTGAACATGCAGCTAGTTTTCACAGTTTTTCTTTGCAATTTTAAAAGGTTTTTTTGTGTGCGTGTGATATTAAGATTTTTCAGAGAGCTGATTAGCTAATACTTCTCTTCATAGAGGACTAGGGTCTGCAGACATTGGAAAAAGTGCATTTTAAGGGTCTGTTCTTAAATGTACTAACTCTGAAACTCAGTTATAGCTTGTAGGAGTCATACAAACCTTTACCTGATTTTATGACAGGTTTCAGAGTAGCAGCCGTGTTAGTCTGTATCCGCAAAAAGAAGAACAGGAGTACTTGTGGCACCTTAGAGACTAATAAATTTGTTAGTCTCTAAGGTGCCACAAGTACTCCTGTTCTTCTTTTTACCTGGTTTTAGTTTACAGAAGTTCATTGGGTTTTCCTTTGAATTTTGGGTTTGAATGAACCTGAAAAAGCTTATAGTGAAAGCCAGTCCATATTTCTGAGTGTTGCATAATTTCCACCCTCCTCTCAGAGCAGGGTCCATGTTCATCTGTACTGATAAAAAAAGTGCAACAGAAAATTGTTCTGATTTCAGCATAGCCTGCTGCTATGGGTGAAAATGCGGGGAGGGACAGGGACCTTTTACAGATTGGGTAAAGGTCAGGTAGTAAAGAAAGGGTTCATTGTATTATAGGAATGGAGGTGGAAGACTATTGAAATTCAAGACCTGGTATGTGGCCCTTGCTCCCATCCCCACTGCACACTGACATGGGTACAGGGCCATGCCATAGGTTGAGGCATGTATTTACCCATACACCTCAGGTCTGCTACTTACTCACTCTGTGTAATGTACTTCTGTACCAGATATGTATTGGCTAAAGAACTTCTACACACCAGACATGTTCATTATAAGATTCTTTAGTGCTCTGCTGGGTATGGCTAAGGTTATCTTTAAATGAGGAATTTTACTCCCAAACCCTTTCTCCTCACTTTAAATCCTCCCTTATATTAACACGTCTGGTCACCTTCTTGTTATCTTTTGCTATTTGCTGAAGTGAGATGAGAGAAAGGGTGCTTGTAGACTCCCTCCCCTCCATTGTCTTTGGGGGCAGCTAATTGATCTCACTTCAAGATCTTTGGGGGAAACTTTTGGTTTTGGAGCACAATATCAGGCAGATTTAAGCCTGCTTTTCACTTGCTCCATCCCACAAGAGAGAAATCATTTTCACAGAAAGGCAAATGGGGATTTTCTTGCTCTGCTGTGAATTCTGGGCCATATCAGCTCCAGATTATGGTATGGAGCAGTTTAAGGCAGACATGGAAAAACTGGTTGCAAATCTATTCTTGCCAGATCTGAACAGACAAGCAGACTGTCCAGTCCTATGTAGATCATTTCTGTAGTTTACTGATGGAGCAGGCCTTCTGTTTCTCCTGATCTGAAGATAAAGGCCTTCAAAAACATAAGAGAAGAGATTGCAGGCAAACATGCAACCCATAGAAGATAGCAAAAGATAAAGTACGGTAGATTGCCTAATTTGTTATTTACTAAGTGGTCCTCGGTGTAACCCAAATTTGGTTCCAGATTCAGGCTAATCTGGGCATTGCTCAACTGAAATTGAACAGTAAATTTAGGCCTATTTTTGTGTGAAGCAACCTTTGTTCACCAAAAAGGTTTGTAAAACTTATTGAGCTTTTCGATGAGGAACTGGGCCGAGATGGCTCATCTTTGAGTTTGCAGAGTTTGAAATTTTGTCATGAAAGATTTGCACATAAAGCATAATTTAGTGAATATAGTTTATTTTCTTGTAGAATAAGAGAATATGACTATTCTGGAAAAAAACAGCAACAAAATATGGGAACAAGACCCTTCAAATGATATTTAGTTATAATTTAGTGCAGGATGGTTCTTCTTTGGTTTCCTTCTATAATCAAAGTACTGTACAAGAAAAGTTTGTGTTCCACCTGCTCTATTTCTCTCCAAAGCAAATTTTAAAACCAAATGTTACTGCAATGATTATGCGGTGCATTTTCTTTTTTCTTCTTTTAATCTTACACAGTTTTTATTTGAAAGCCAAGACTGTCAGTGGTCTGTTTACTTTATCTCACTCATGTGCTGTAGAAATGAATGGCATTTATAGAACACACAAACTATTTTTGCCTGAATGCTGCATTTATGATTTATGGCCAACATGTATTCCTGATTTTCTTTTGAGAATGATCTTTATTGTCTTTGTGTACTAACTCATTGCAGAAGCACTTGTCTATTTTGAGCTAAACCAGACCTCTTGTAAAAAGAATCAAATTATTTCATCATGTTGAAAATGAAAAGCTATAATTACTTGTAATTAGGCTTCAGAATTTTTGAAAATTGGGGAATTCTTTTCCAGTGGTTTAAGACCACTCTAAATCAGTGCCTTTGGAAAATAGGAAATAATTTTCTGTTCAATTTGAAATTGATTTAATTTACGCTTTTTGACAGCTATTTTGCTTTGATATTTTGGTCTGGGAAATCACTGAACTGTGGTGATTAATGCAATAATGTTTTCCGTGATCTTGTACACTGTTTGGTTCACAACTTGTATTTTTAAGCCTAAATAGAATCTTTAGTTTAAAGAAACACATTACATTATTTTGAAGCATTTTCGTTTGTTAATCTCAAATCTGAATTGTTTTAATTTAGTTTTTTATTTTCCTAGGATTTTTATTTATTTTGTACTGTATTAACTAATAGTCCAAACCTATCCTGTATTGTATTTCTCTTAAATGTAAATGGAAACAGCAAAAACCCGATATATGCCACAGTTCTTGTTAGTTGTTTGTCATCAGAAACACTTTTCTTCAGGTAAATCTAAAAACAAACAAACAAAAAATCCCAACTTGAAAACCAGCTGAGCTGGAGGGGAAGGTCTCTAGTCAGTGGAAGGCCTCGTGTTACCCAGGTCAACATCCAGCCACCAGAAGGCTTCATATTCTCTAGTGCACAGGAGAAGAGAATAACATCCTCAGTCAGAGGGCACCATGTGCCACAGAGAGAGCTGGAAGTTGCGTGTGAGCAGGAGCGGCAGGCCACAGACAGCAGTCTTGGAGCTGTCTGCAGAAGGAAGGGCAGGTAACAAGCTAGTGCTGGGCAAGGAGGCAGCCTGTTGCTTGTAGGAGGCCAGCAATAGCTGCAGAAGGAGGGTACAGAGCAGTGCATGCAAGCAGGAGGTGTAAGGACAATTGCATGTGTGCAGCAGGAGGATAGTTCTGAGGGGACCCCAGTGTGAATTTTTTCTTTGTACCCTTGTACTCAGGGCTGATGGACGGAGGACAATCGTATTGGGGCCCTGAGCTCAGCGTTCCCCCTCAAATATCTGTAACAGCTGTGTAAATAAATAAATAGGAGAGGATGGGGCCCCAGTGAACATGATTTCTCTTAACAAGCCTACTTGTACTGTACTTTTGAGTTAATCTTTTCTTGGAACCATTAAAGTAATTATGCCTAGGATATTTACACCTTTTAGTTTCTAGCAATCTTAGTAAAGAATTTCTGTTACTCAGAATGTGTGAGAGTTTATGGGAACCCTCTCATGGCTGAAGCCTGTAGTGTCTAGTTATTGGAACACTTACAAAATTTGTCTTTGAGCTTGTGGCATACCAAGAATGCACCAGATATGTAGTGGGGACTGGTGTCCCATAACACTTACAGCAACATTCTGAGGTGGGGTTAGTTAAAATATTTAGCCCTTTACCCTCTGTTATGCACATTTCCACATGTGCATTTGCTTTACTGTCTGTGAGTACTCCCATTGAAGTCAATGGGATCGGTCATACGTAAACTTAAGCATGTGCGAAACTCTCTGATGAATCGGCCCTTATAAAGCACATTCCATCTCTAGTGCACATTACAAAATGTTAACTAATCATTACAATATTCCTGTGTGATAGAGGAATAACTAGTAGTAGTCCTCATTTTAGATCCTGTTTACCTAACAGTAATAGGCAATACACACAGTTTAAACCTGGTTGTGACCAAACTGGATTCTAATACTTTTTGGCTGGGCAGGATTGACTTCCAGCAATATTGCTTTAATTTCATAAGTATGATTTTAAAATTGTGACACTAGAATTAATGGGACTAATCTTATAAGGTTTCTTATATAGTTTTCATTGAAATCCATGGAAATTCTGAATCTGCCGGGTGTGCAGGATTAATTCCAATATGTTAAAAATGTTGCTAAAAGTAATGTCAGAAATTTTGTATGTCATAAAAATCCTGCTTAAAAAGGTATGGCATGCATTCTGCAGTACATACGGGCGAGGCATGGTGGAAATCGACATTACAAAGGGATGCTGATAAATTGGGAATTACACATTGTGTTATCTACCCTTGGCTCATTGCCAGTTTTGGGGGTTCTGTAGAATTCTTTCCCTTGTGCTTCCCACAAGTCGTACCCTGAGTTTGGTATACTTTATCTGGTTTGAAATTCAAATACTGAACACATTCATGTGTTGATTCTTTTTTTAAACTGGGTAGTCCAGCCAAGACTTGCATTTAACATTGGCATGATGGATTCCATTTCTTGTAAGATTGTTTGCAAAAAATGCCTAATCTATGAAGCTTAAATCCTTCTTTTTTTTGAGGAAAATAGGCCATCCCTTCCTCAGCCTTACGTTATCTATTTTAAAATAACTTAGGAGCTTCTATAGCCATAATAATTTCTCCAGCTTTTTGCTATCTGGCTTGCTGCCAAAATCAGTTTTGGAAAACAGATTTCCATGCAAAGAAGTGAGTATGCGCTTTCTGATGGCCAAATAAGACCCTTAGAACACAACCCAAGTATGTGGGCTATGAGCTGAGACAGTCTGAAGGGAAGGAATTCTATTTACTGTTTCAGATCCACTCAGGGCTGGAGCATCTGCGGTGTCCCCTAATACAGATCTGCCTTCCCAGCCTGCCTTCATATTGACCTCCAGACTTTCTCTACATTGGCAGAGGCTAGAATCCATCTGCCCCAGCAACTTGTCCCCTGTGCGGTGGAAAAGCATACTAGATCCATGGTTTCCACGTGCAGGATTTGATTCATCCTATGTAGGTTCCATTCAGCAGTGTTCCCAGTTGCCATTTCTGACCATCTTTAGGGAATGGGATCCCAGGGATTCAGTCAAGTAGAAAAGAGGCAGAATAAAAGGCAGGAATAATATAGTTTTGGAGACTGAAAAAGAGCTTTTCTTTCCCTCTGGTTTTTTTTTAGTTTTATAGGAAACTTAAAATATCAAAGCCATAGCTCAGAGACTGATTTAGGTACATGGGGACCAGTGATTACATACAAAGTGGCATAACTATCATTCCGTCTAAATCAGTGGGCTCGTTCATCTCTTATGCACCTTCTAATTTTGACATGCTTTGGAGGCTGTGCCTTTAAGTCTCCAAGGGACCAGTAAAAATAATACAATATGGTGGTAGGACTTGAATCTGTAGCCCAGATTCTTGCCCACATTGTGGCTGCTTTACTTAAGTACACTGGAACGACGAGGCTGCAAGTCTCCAGGCGATAGAAGATTTCCCTTATGTCGGACAATCCTCCAGTGATGTAGGGCTGTTATATAGATAGCTTCTATGCCTCCTGTTTCCTGGCATAGGAGAAGTGATTGAGGAAAGTGGGTATAGCAGGGAATCTCTGGACCCCAGTGCCAGTGGACACTAGAACAGCTCTTGACACTCCATAATTGGGGGAAGGAGAGGTACTTAAAGCAAATAATCATTATTCCTCTGCTATCCTGAATTGTGCAGCTTAGATAGAGCCCAGGACCTGGCACTGAGTATTCTCATATCAATGTTTTAGTAAAAATCAACTATTTTTTTTTAACTTTTGCTCTATGTTTCTTTAAGAGCTTCATTGTATCTTTTTTTTAAAAAAACATGCAAAATATAAAGAATGTTGGCTCCTTTTATGGTAAATAGGACAGTATATCATTCAGCATTGCATAATCAAAGAAATACTCTACGTGGGTGATGAAGGCTCTGATTGGATAGGCCAAAATCAGCAATAGTCAAAACTCATTAGAAAAGTTGTTTTTTAAAATGTAACACAAATATTCTATACATGCAATATCACAATAAAGAAAAGAGTTAACACATTTTCTGGCTGATTGTATTTGGTGTAACTGCATGCCATATTTTATTTTTTGTCTATGCACGTCATGCTGTGGAAGAAAGATCATGCTGTACATTTTTTCATGCAATTTATTTTAACATCCTATAATATTTTGCTGGCTCAATCATTTTGGATGTGTATACAACCCTCCACTTCAATTTATAAATTATTGTGCTGTTACCTAAGATCTTTTACAGTAAGGTAATTCAGACTCCTCTTATAGTCAAGTCTAAGAAAATGTCTGTAAATTAGTGCTAGTGGTCAGCATGGCTGAAAGAGAAACTCTTCATATTTGGAATTGACTGTACGATTGAACTTACAACAATTTATTACAAAGTCAATATTCAGCTTAAAAATTAAAAAGGTTAGTAATTATTAGGTTTTCAAGGAAAGTACTAATGTTGTGACCTGCCTCACATCATATGGTAAAAAAAATGCCATAAAATGATTTTTTTAAACTTATTTTTATAGTCAGTAGATGGCTTATTCCCTCATCTCTCTACTTATGCTTCCATGAACTGTTAATTAATACTTTTGCAGTAATTATAGAATACTTTAAATATACATTATTCTTCTGAATTTTAAAAGATCAGGATTTTTTTTATTAATTTAAAAGGATAATAGAACTGACCTGCACTTTCATCAATTCTTTAATAAAGAGGTATATTTTTAGATAATTTAAAATTTTTACATTTTGATAGCATGGAGTTAAAAAAAATTCTTATGGCTTTTTTGTGCTTTTTCCATTTACCCTTTTAAGTTGGGTCACAGTTGTACCAAACGGGGTCATTGTTCTCCATAAAGAGGTGAATGATTGCCCTTGGGAACTGATACAACAGGAGCGTACATTCTAACTGTCTTGACACTTGGCACTGCATTTTCTTCTTACTAAGGACTAAGCTTTGCTAGACACACGTCTGCATTCCATTTGCTTCTTTTTTTCTTCTCTGCAACATTTTCACATATTCACTGATATGTAATCAAAAAGTTAATTACCCCTTTACTGTACCCCTTCTCCTGAGCTCGCCTTGGTCTCTTGTACTTACAGAGCAAGGGAGGAGGAGGGCACTCTACATGGATGACTTGTCTTAGGGCATGTCTGCACTGCTCCACAGTTGACACCGTGGGGGCATGAATAGCAGTGTGTACCAAAGTTGTGCTGTAACTCCCCCATGTAGATGCTGCGGGTGCATACGTAAAGGGTTTCTAGTTTACATTAGTGTATTCCTGTCTCCAGGTGTAAGTGGTTTATTTTCACATGTTATCATTTGATGGAGTCACTTCAAATTTTGTATGCTCCAGAATGAATTGTCATTTCCCTCCCATGCACATCACCCAGAAAAAGCACAGGCATTGGAAGTGTTCTGGAAAGAGTCCCACTGATCTCTTACCATTTTAAGTTTCATCTCACTTAGGGCACATGTACACTGGCAAAGTTACAGCGCTGGCAGTTACAGCGCCGCTCATAGAGTGCAGAAAGAAAACTGCTGTTGTGTGTTCATACTGACGGTTGCCTGCGCAATAGCGTGTCACACTTGAGGCACTTGCAGTGCTTTTCGGAGTGGTGCACTCTGGGCAGCTATCCCACAGAGCACCTCTTTTGCTGCTAAGACTTGTGGGAAGGTGGAGGGGGTCACCGGGCATCCTGGGTCAGGTCCAAATACCCCGTGATGAATTACTTTGCATCACAGCAATCCTTGTGCTTCCATCTGCATTTGGCGCTATCTTTCAATGGTTTGTGTACTGCATGCCCTGCCTCTTTCAGTCTGCAGGAATGGATCCCGAACTGCTGATCAGTATGCTGCTTGCTCTGACCAACACATCATGAGTGGCAGTGGAGTTATTTCTTAAACTACAAAGTCAAGAGGAGTGCGACGTTGATCTCACCAGGCATAGTAGCTATGACACGAGATTGCTTGTGGCTTTCACAGAGGTGCTGACCATAGTGGAACACTGCTTTTGGGCTCGGGAAACAAGCACTGAGTGGTGGGATCACATCGTGATGCACGTCTGAGATGACGAGCAGTGGCTGCAGAACTTTTGCATGAGGAAAGCCACATTCATGGGACTGTGTTATGAGCTCGCCCCAGCCCTGCGGTGCAAGGACACAAGAATCAGAGTTGCCCTGTCATTGGAGAAGCGCGTGGCAATTGCACTGTGGAAGCTGGCTACTCCAGACTGCTACTGATCGGTTGCTAACCAGTTCGGAGTGGGAAAGTCGACTGTTGGACTTGTGTTGATGGAAGTGTGTAGGCAGGGTCATTAATTGCATCATGCTCCGAAAGACCGTGACTCTGGGCAACGTGCATGACATTGTGGATGGCTTTTCACAAATGGGTTTCCCTAACTGCGGAGGGGCAATAGATGGCACGCACATTACAATTCTGGCACCAGACCACCTAGCCACCGAGTACATTAATCGCAAGGGGCATTTCTCAGTGGTTCTCCAGGCGCTTGTGGACCACTGTGGACGTTTCATGAATATTAATGCAGGCTGGTCCGGAAAGGTGCATGACGCACGCATCTTTCGGAACACTGGCCTGTTCAAGAAGACTTTCTCTTCCTGGACCAGAAGATCACCGTAGGGGAAGTTGAAATGCCCATTGTGATCCTGGGAGACCTTGCCTACCCCTTAATGCCATGGCTTATGAAGCCGTACATGGAGCAACTTGACAGTAGCAAGGAGCAGCTCAACAACAGGCTGAGCAAGTGCAGAATGACTGTGGAGTGTGCATTTGCCATTTAAAAGCCTGCTGGCAATGCCTCTGTGGAAAGTTGGTCATGGCCGATGACAATATTCCTATGCTTAGAGTCACATGCTCTACGCTCCATAATATTTGTGAAGGGAAGGGTGAAAACTTCACTCAGGGCTGGACTGTAGAGGTTCAATGCCTGGAGGCTGAGTTTTGAACAGCCAGAGACCAGGGCTATTAGAGGGGCACAGCGTGGGGCCATAAGGATCAGGGATCCCTTGAGGCAGCAATTTGAGGCTGAAAGCCACTAATATTTGTTGCTATGCTTAGGATTGCAGTGCTTGTAATGCTAGGAGGTGATTGGTGCACACGATGCAAGAAGGGGCCTTAGCATAATTGTATGTTGCTTTGCAGTGCTCTTTTTGCTTTCACTTAATAGAATAAAGATTGCTTTCAAACCAACACAATTCTTTTATTAAAAGACAACAACCGGAGGAGAGAGTCAAATGACAAAAATACATCAGCAGGGAGGGAGAGAAGGGAAGGGAAGGTCTCTAGAGGAGGAGGGATCCCAGGACTGCTACAGATTTGTGTATGTCCAGGGTTCATACCCAACCTTCTCCTTTGGAGTACAATGCAGCCAGTGTTGTACTTCAACAGGGCCAAACTGCAGAGGGATGGGTGTTGAGTACAATGGATAGTGGGAGTCCACACTGCTGGACTGTGAGAAGGGAGGAGTGGAATCCCGCGTATAGAGAGTGGAGCCAGGAGGTTGATAAGTGTGTTGACAGTGTGAGGGGGGCACATGGGAAAGGGTTTTGTGACCGTGACTGCAGGGGAGGGCGGGTGTGGAGCTGCTCAGTTTGAAGAGCTAGTATTGCCTGGCGTGTGTCCACTTGGCGCTCCATAACTCTTAAGAGCCGCTCCGTGCCTTCTTTCTGGTGTGCCGCGTTCTCCTTTCAGTCCCTCATTTTGCTGTCCTGCCACTCATTCAATTCCTGTTTCTCAGCGGCAGAGTGCATCATAACCTCATGGAGAAAGTCCTCCTTAGTTCTTCTTGGACGCTTTCTAATTCTGCACAGCCATTCTGCTGCCGATAACAAAGAGGGAGGCTGGGCTCCCAAGGTCATCTTTGTGAAGTGTAAATGCAACATTTTACAACAGCGATATTGTTTGCAACACAGACAACACTGATTCAGTGCTTTAAAACACAGCCAGTACTCACACACCTGTCACTAACTGTCCCAGGCAACCACACATGAGCCACAAGACCCCCAAAATGGTGAGTTGCCACAGGGGCAGGGTGAATCACTCTTTCTGGACCCTGCTGTACACTGGGCACATGGCTCTTGAGGAGACCCAGCACTCTAGGGGGGGCTTGATAATCATTCCTATCCCCACACTTGCCACAGGATGTGATCATTATGGAAGATATTTCGCTGCTGAGGGTGAGCAAGGAATCAAGGGAGGGTCTTCTCTACGCCTGCAGCTTTTGCAGTGGTGCGGGAAAGTTACCGTTAATGGGGCAAGAAACAAAGCAGCTCTGCCGAGCAACCTGCGGCAGCGGATTGCCCAGTATCTCCACGAGAGTTTCCTGGAGATCTCTGAGGGAGATTCTCGTGAAGTGAGGGAGTCTATCAACAGCCTGTTCCACCGCTCAGAATAGGCATGCAGTGGGAGACAAGCCTGCTTTCTGCAACCCTCCTCCCCCCCCCAACAAATCGCTTCAGCAATTCCCCAAATCAGATCCACTTACCAGAGGCCTCCTCTCCTGTTTGCCAAGATCTGACTGTTGTGACTGGCTAGACTCCTCCGGGGTAGAAAAGAGCTCCTGACTGCATGCATCTCTGGCCTCTGAGCCGTCCTCTGCCTCTGGGTCCCCCTCTCCCTCCCCTTCTTGTCCAAGATTTCCTCCTCCTGGCTCGGTCCACTGTCGACTGGCATGTGAGCCAATGAAGTATCCACAGGGACCTTCGCAGTGGAAGTGGGGTTGCCACCAAATATCACGTCCAGCTCTTGGTAGAACTGGCAGCTCGTGGGCGCAGCACCGGAGTGGCGGTTTGCTTCCTGTGCCTTGTGGTAGGCGTTCCGCAGTTCTTTCACTTTTACCCTACACTGCAATGTGTCCCGGTCATGGCCCCTTTCTATTATGCATCATGAAATCTGTCCATAGATATTATAATTCCTACAGCTGGAGCGCAACTGGGACTGCACAGCTTCCTCTCCCCAAATGCTGATGAGGTGCAGCAGCTCGGCATTGCTCCAAGCTGGGGATCACCTGGTGCATGGTGCAGGCATGGCCACCTGGAAAGATGCGCTGAGACCATTGCATGCTTCACCGAGCAAACAGGAAGGGTACTTTCAAATTTGCAAAAGAATGTATGTGGTGGGGATGACGGTTGGTCACCTGAGGGCAGGCAGTAGAGTTCAAACCGAAGACCAGAGAGGTGAGAACATGCATTGTGGGACACCTCCCGGAGGCCAATCGCAGCACTGTAATCGCCACAGTTTCTACACTGGCACTGCAGCGCTGTAGCCCTGGTGCAGAAAGCTCTACGCCTCTCGTCAGGGTGGTTTTTTTAGAGCATTACAACTGTGCAGTTTCTGCGCACTAAGTGGCTTGGCAGTGTGTACACCTCAGGAGTTACAGGGCAGAAAGCTGCTTTACTGCGCAGAAACTTGCCAGTGTAGACGGGGCCTTAGAGCTGGGTGAAAATTTCCAGTCAGCAATGTAATTGGCAAGATTTAGGCTCTTTTTCTGTTTGTGAGTTATACACTAACAGACTCCAATGTTCACAAGTTTGTTCATGATTTGAATGATTTATGCAAATGTTTCTACCTATTGCTTGCAAACTATGGCCCAGTTCAGCAAGGTTCATATGCATGTGCCTGACTTTAAGAGCATGAATAACCCCATTGACATCAATGGTACTATGCACGTGTTTGAAGTTGGACACATGCTTAAGTACCTTCCTGAATTTGGTCCCATTTGCCACAACTGTTAACTTAAATTATTCTTTGAGCCGAATACTGGGAGTTGCTGAGTACTCAACTGCCATTGACTGCAGTGGGAGCTAGCAGTGAGCAGTATATTGCGAAACTGGATCCTTTGCCATTTATTGTTCACACTGCATTTTTAGCTAATTTTGTCACATAATATTGTTTCTGCTCTCTGCTTTGATCACTTCCAAATCCAAACACACTTCCAAAGTGGCCCTGCAAACCCTTGTCATAGATACTTTGTTGAATACAGTATTCAAAGCCATAGTAGTGGCAAATGATTCATGAGCAGTCCAAAGGCTGAAATCTAGTCACATAATCCATTAATCAAAAAACATAGAATACCAAATAAATTCATAGTCATTTGAGTCTGTTTGTGAATAATTCACAAATGGAAAAGGGACTGATTTGTTGAATAAATTGTTTACTGCAAGTAAACAGTCCAATGAGCCAGTTATACATAGTTATATAAATATTCATGACACTTTTCCTGAAACCATTATTGAGAATAAAGATTTGCTTATATGAATGTTTGCAAAGAACCAATAAAAGGAATTGTGAATGTGGTCAAAGTGAATTTCAGGTTTTATTTGAGTGCATAATTGTTATTTATGTTAATAGTGTTAGAGCCAAAAGGCCCCAGTCAGGGTCAAGGCCCCATCATGCTAGGCACTGGAAAAAGTACTCTGTGAAATGTGGTCCCTGCCCAGAAGACCTTACTATGTAATCTAATGTAAAACAAAATGAATGTAACAAACATCCAGCAGGGAGTAGAAAGAAGGGCAAGCCAAACAGTTACTCTGGTTGGGTAGTGCATGATTTGATGGTTCTGAATCATTTCCACCTTTTTTCCATAAGGAAAGCTATGGTTATCAGCAATCCTACTGGCTGTTTTTACTGTTGAATACTTGTTTGCAGTATTTGCTAGATGTAGTCATAAGGTTAGGTTGCCTCTGAGTTACTTTGATTCCCATGGAAAGAGGTTTGCAGCAATTTTCTTACCTGATAATTGTGAGGAACAGTAAAATGTCTTCTAGAGCAATTTGAAATTGAAGAGCTGGACAAGTCTTGGCTCCCCAAAGCCACTAGAACAGCTTCACATTTCCTAATGAATCCTTCACTCAGACGAGCATCATTTTTTGTCTTTAAAATTGCAAAGCCATATGCCTGCCATACTTCTGGGGCAACGAAACATTTAAAGTGTAAGTTTTCAGTCTGGTATTTATGCTCCACATATACCTCTGGTGCAAGTGTCCTAAACTTGTCCTTCTGAATCGTTGTTAAAACTTGCAACAAATTTGGCTGAAATATAAATATTCAATATTGAGTAATGGACTACAACAGCTTGTACAATACCCGTATCACCTTGTTCATCTTAGCCAACTGCTTATTAATCACTTGCATCACTGCCAGATTACTGGTCCAGAACAATGCCTTTGTATTCTGTGGTTGCAGCCTCTAAATAGCAAATAAATACCAGCACCATTATAGGATGGAAAAAATCAGGAATCGTTTTATCCTCTTCTATCCAGCCTTCAAGCTTCCTTTCTGTGCAGCAGCAAAGTCTATGTGAATTCTGAAACTCCTTTCTCTTTCATCCCCA
Organism: Trachemys scripta elegans; assembly: GCF_013100865.1. Classification (NCBI taxonomy): domain Eukaryota; kingdom Metazoa; phylum Chordata; order Testudines; family Emydidae; genus Trachemys; species Trachemys scripta. The sequence goes on along the minus strand of NC_048299.1, from coordinate 185,579,499 downwards.
ACTCTCTAATACTTCTGTACATAGCTGAAGATTATAAGATAAATTCTATGATAGCTCTATTGATATTGTTTGAATGTGCTACTGTTCTCTGATTAAAATTAGTAAGTCAAACACACTGAAGTATTATTAAAAATAATTTTGTTTACATAAATATGAGAACAAAATAGGTTATTCATATATACCTACTGACCCAATCAGTCAGGTTTTACAAGTGCAGAAAGCATGTAGATATAGTCTTACAATTCTTATAAAGAATTTAACCTTTTAGTTTGGATTGCTCAGTACACAATCTTTTTTGTGTCCTCTCCTTCTTTTGTTTTTGACTGTTTTCAGTCTGCCCTTTTAATTGTCACCACAGCTGATGCATCAGCTCATAGCCCAGTGAAATTCTGACCTCGCTTGTTTGTGCATCTCTGGAATAAGAATTCCCATTGTAAGGGCTTGTATTACCTTTACTAATTGACCATTCCGTATAGCTAATGTTGATTTCCCTAAACCTGTCTGACAAAAAGTTTAATTAGATTCTAGATTAATCAGATATTAGTGAAGTGCTGTCACTTAAGTCTCCACACTTTCTCTTCTATTTCACCTATCTGTTGCCAGCTATTCACTTTGAGACTTGATTTTCAGGTTTCCCCTAGATTTGCTCCAGCCTGTCTCTTAACCCTGATGCAAAAACCTCTTTGAAATGATAGTCTTGAGGGTTTCCTCCAAACAGCTTCCAAGGCAAAATTAACCACTCCAAATTCCTTTGAAATACTTAATTTAATCTGGAAACTAGCCAAGCAGAAACAATTGACCTCTCCACAGTTTGAGGTAACATGCATGTAGTTCAACCAATTGTTTCAACAACTTTGTTTACAACCCCATTGTCTCCTGAGCAGCTTACTGCCCTATTGCCCAGGTGTATAGGACAGACAGCTCATTCAAACAGTGTTGAGGCTTGAGCAGCTTCACCCCGCCTATCTCTGCTCCTCGTGAGCTGGTCTGTAGCACATTCTGCTCTTTGGTCATGTGTGGCCTGTCTTTATGGATCTCTCCTCCAATAGGACAAGTCTCTTATGTCTCTAGGTGACCAGATGTCCCTATTTTATAGGGACAGTCCCGATTTTTGGGTCTTTTTCTTATATAGGATCCTATTGACCGCACCCCCATCCCGATTTTTCACACTTGCTGTCTGGTCACCCTATGTGTCTCTGACGATGACCTTTTACCTGACTCCATTCTGCACCTCACAGGCAGCCAGTGGTGCCTTCATTTATGAACCCTGTAGTTCATTTCACAGGTACAGGTTTATTGCACAGGTCAAGTGCAATGATCTCTAACCTCAAAGGAGAATAACTTCTTATAAGGTCTCCAAGCAAGCTCTGGACTCCCTCCCACTTCCCCCAAAGGGTCTAAGGTGGAGTGTGAGGAAGGGGATACCAGAGATTTTTAAATCAATGGGGAATACTGGTGAGTACAGCTACTTGTGTATAAGTCACTGCAGGATCTGGCCTTTAGGAGACGTCACCGTTGCAGAATTGGGGGAGGGACTATGTGGTTGTTTTACCTGTGTGTAAAGCACGTCTGTTGGCATTAGATAAATAATTAATAGGAGCCCTTAGCTGGCATAAAGCAAGCACTGGTATATTGACTTCAGTGGAACTGCACTGACTTACACTGGCTGAGGGATTACATCAATATGTGTAAATAACTTGAACTCTTCAAATGGAAGGTGCTGTAGCAAAATATTGTTTAGAGACTTCAGAAACAGTTCATGGCAATTGCTACGATACTTTTTACAAAAGTGGAAAAATTTACAAAGTGTGGATGATACTTTGGGTACATTAATTAATGTAAATAAAGTGCTTTGAAATTGAAAAATATTTTATAATATAAGTAGGGATGAACAAAATATTCCTGTTACACCTCAAACCAACTCAAGCTTTGTCTACACTTGAGGTTTAGTGTGTTTTGTGAATATGGAGGATGTTCTGACAACTTTAATATTTGTGTATTCTACACAAACTATCCTTCCTCTCCCACAACAGGCAGTGTTTCTCTTGAAAACTCCCTCATATTACTTTAGATCTCTTCATGAAGGACTGGAGCTGTTTTCTCAGAGAGGTTATTTTTCTTTGAGGTTGGCGCTTACCATACATGAACTGTCAAGTTAACTTGTATCTGTGAAATGAACTACAGGGTCCACTTTGTGAACGCCATTGCAAACCCAACCCTGCAGGATTTGCAAATCTGTGTGGATAAGCACTAAACATTACTAAGGCTGGTGTACCTTACGGAGTTAGGTACATCATTCAGTGCTGTGAAAAATGTCATGCCTTGTGCAACATAGTTAAGCCAGCCTAAGCCCCAGTATAGACACCGTTAGGTCAGTGGAGGAATTCTTCTGTTGACTTAGCTACTGCCTCTCAAAGAGGTGGATTTACTACAGGAATGGGAGAACCCCTTCCATTGCTGTAGTAGGTGTCTACATTACAGTAGTACAGAGGCACACCTGCAGTGTTTCTTGTGTAGACATACCTAAGACCTAGTAAAATATCATAATTAGTTTAATGTAGGGGCTTATCTACCCATAAAATGTGTACCACTTTAGCTGTACTGGTAAACTTAAAGTGCTACCATACACCTAATGGACACATTTATATTGGTATAAGGGTGCTTCATATGAGTATAGCTATTCTTGTACGGGAGAGAGGAATAAGCTATAGAATTGTATAAGGAATATCTGTATAACTGCATCCACTATAGGGGTTGTACCAGTATAAGTATTCCAGTAAAAAAAAGCAAAAATAATCACACCACTAACTAAAATAGTTCAGTTGATACAAAAACCATGTGTACCTGAAGTTTGTTGAGGATATCTTAATTTAGGCACTTTACAGGTTACTTGCAAAGAAAACAAAGATTGGCTTTATACCTTTATTTGCTTCTTTGTAATATGTAAAGAAAGCCTGTGTGGTAGCTTAGTCAATGGGATTTTTTCCTGTTTCCTTTTTATCCACAGATATATTAGGAATGGCAAGTCTGGTCTTCCCTTCTGTTGCTGGAGGACTCATTGTAAGACTAAGAAAATTTGGTAGCTTTCTCAACACTTAAATTTAATATGTGGAAGTGTTGTTAACATGGGGATTTTCTTATTCAGTTAAGGGTTAACAAAACCCTCAACTGAGTAAGAAAATCTCTGTGTTCCTTGGGAGTTGTAATGTCACAATCCTACTAATTCTTCAGACAGCTATAGAGTCTACTAGTAGAGACAAGACCTACATTTTAAGAGCTGTACATGGGGAGTTTTTTCCTGATAATTCCATATGTGTACACTCTTATTCCAGAATTTAGCGTGTCTAAAGCTAACAAAGCTAATTTGGAATAAGGCACACTTATTTCAGAATAAGTGTATCCACACCTGGAGTTAATTGGGAATAGTTATCCACTTTAATTTCACACCCTGCTTTATTTCATGTGCTGACAAGCCCTAAGGAAAACAACAAAAAATAAATTTAATTTTTTTTTATTCATGCTGCCTTTATACATCATAGAGCGAGGAGAAATTCAAGCCCAATTCTTATCCCTCTGCAGGTCACCAATAATTTCTACTCTGCTTTCATTCTTTTGAACATGAGGATGCTTGTCTTCTCTCCTCCACCCCATCCTCCCCATTTTTTGGAGTTGCATTTTTTTTGGTGTACTTTGTAACTGAAGTGGGTGTGGTAAATTAGATCAGAAAAAAGTTAACTCTCAAATATGTTTCAGAGAAGCAGCCTTGTTAGTCTGTATCCACAAAAAGAACAGGAGTCCTTATGTGTACTTGACCCAGAAAAAACGGCAGAATTTGTGAGTGAAACATAGCAGAATTCTGTATAAAGGAGTTGGCTCTTGTTTTCTTTTAAAGAATTGGGCCCTTAGGTTTTCAAGTATTGTCAGTGGGCTTTAATTATTTAAACTTTATATGACACATTACAATTACTGTGAGTTTTTCAGCATATAAACTAAAACGGTTGTCTTCATATTTGAGATCATAGAGAAATTATATAGACAACAGCACTATATACTTGCCACAGTGTTTTTATACATAGCATATTTAGTGGCTAACTAAAATCTAAGCAGAAAGCTCATCTTGAAAAAGACTACTTAATTAAAAATTAAAGAATGAATTAAAACTTAAATTATGCAAAACTAATAAGCTACATTACCAAACCCAACAGTTAATACACTACAGTATATGCAAGGAAAATGCTACCATTTTTACTTTCTTTGTTTGTTTTATGTTTGACTTGTAGTCTGCATTGTATGTTGTTTTGGAATTCTTTATTTTGAAATACTCGGCCTATCTGAATTAAGATATAAATCAGTGACTTTAGATTTGTAATGTTTACAAAACTCAGAGATTAAAAACCGTGATAATATAAAGGAATCTGTTTTAAAGTAGGAAAAATCCAATTATTTTGCAATTAATGCAATATCACATCTGTGTATATGTTTCAACTCAGAGCATCAGATCATCTAGTACAACTCAATAGAGTAAAAATGGGCTCATTGACCAAAACTTACAATTTGACCCATCGTCTAATTCCTTTTTACAAAAGATTTCCATGCTCACTGATACAGCCTCCCATTAATTGCAAATACCGAGATTCTGAAAACTATATTTATGTGTGGATGTATTTATAGGGATCAAAATGATGACACTTGTGTCTTTACTCTAGTAGTTTTAAAGGTGTTCCCTAAGTCCACAGGTCAAAGCTGTAGTAAAATGCTTCATCGCTTATTGAATCTGGTGTGCACCTACACATCCAAGATACCAAATGACAAAAAACTAGACATATCCTCTAATTATTCATTACTTATGAAGAATGCATATTTTGGATCTGTAATAAAATTCAAAAAAATGCAGTAAAGGAAGAGATAAAAATATAGGATAATTTCCAGTATATACTAGTACCTGTCATAATTCTACTCTTCCAGCTAAGCAGAGCTTTAATGGGCTTTAAGAAGAGGAACTGGAAAAATAGAAAGGCAGAACCTGTAGAAGGTGAAGAAGAATTCTGAAAGGAACTTGAAGATTTATTTCAGAAGTCAGTTCGAACTAAACTCATCAAAGATTGAGGGAGACAGAAAAGTGGAGGAAAGGGAGACATTAAGGAAGTATTGACATGGACCTGAAAGGAAACACAGTGATGGACATTGCAACTCGACTATCAATATGTCTTATTTTGAAGGGAATGTTTCATTACCACTGAACTAAGGTCATTAGTACTGATAACATATTAGTTGTTTGATGCCAGTAGGTTTATATTTATTTATTTATTTTAAAAAATATTCCTGATGTAGGACGTGTGGAACTAGCATGTAGTAAACGATTATTACCATGTGTTGGAACACTTAAATATGGGATGATTTTTCACTTGTAGTGTCACAAATTTAATTTAGCGTTACATAATTCATTTTAACTGAAATGCTTTTTATCAAATATGAATTTTAGTCCCCAAACTATTGCAGTATATTTGTATTTTTAAATATTTCTTCGGCACTTAGCAAAACCTGAGACAAAACGTTGCTATTTTGGTCTTTGTGTCCAACTGGTGTTTTAGCTGCCATTGTAATGTAAAAGTTTACATTTTAAAACAAGATCAATGGTTGGAGGACAAATAACAGGTAGAGAAGAGTAGTTTGCAGTGTTATTATAGCCATGTTGGTCACAGCATATTAGAGAGACAAGATGGGTGATGTATCATCTTTCATTGGATCAACTTCTATTGGTGAGAGAGACAAGCTTTTCAGTTTACACACCTCTTCTTCAGGTGGCTACATATACAGAAGAATTCAGCTAAAATATTTTATATCATCTTATTGAGAACAGAAATCAAAGGAATAAAAGTTCCCGATAATAAAGTCAGTTAATTGGGAATCGTATTGGGAGGAAATATTGGGCCAAATTCCCTCCTGTGCTTGGTGCAGGGGGGGAGGGGCTATCAGAGCTAGTTACAGCTCTGTCATTCTGTGGGTCCATCTGCACCAGCCCTGGCATAAGTTACACACTGTAGAGATATATATGCCATTGGAGAATTGCATTCAACCCCCAACACCAAATTGGGAAGTGGTAAAACTGAACAGGAGTTGGTTATTCTGGTTTTATACCAGTTGAGAGTTAGCAGCTTTCATCCTCCCTTAGTTTCCTCACACTTCCCTCTGCCCTGCCTGTCAATTCTCAGGTTGCCAACTGTACCCAGATTCTGGCTTTTTTTGCAATGTATATGCAATGCAAATGAGCCATTTGAGGTGAGAGAATCTGGTTCATTGAGTAAGCCAAAAGGTGTTTCACTTTTTCTACTTTTTCAGTTGAAACTCACTTCTTCCATGAAATGTGTTTTATTCAATATCACAGAAAGCCACATGTGAGTAATAAGTGACTTGAATATAATACTTTTGATCTCTCCTGTAACCAACAAGTTTAATTTAATGGAAACCTTACACTCTCTCTTTATGGGACCTTTCTTTGTATGCTCATAGTTAATTTAAGCTGTTGTAGGTAGTGACATATCCCCTTAACCACTGTTGAGGATTCACAGAGCAGACTGGCTGGGGATTCTGTCCTTTCCAAATACATTTGATGTTCCATCATAGTTTTTTCTTCTGTCTACATTTATGTTCACGGGGGGAGGGATAGCTCAGTGGTTTGAGCATTGGCCTGCTAAACCCCGGGTTGTGAGTTCAATCCTTGAGGGGGCCACTTAGGGATCTGGGGCAAAATCAGTACTTGGTCCTGCTAGTGAAGGCAGGGGGCAGGACTCAATGACCTTTCAAGGTCCCTTCCAGTTCTAGGAGATAGGATATTGAGCGTCTCTGGGTTAGGCTAAAAGGGGCAAAAAACAAGGGAGATGTCATGCTAGGAGTCTACTACAGGCCACCTAACCAGGTGGAAGAGGTGGATGAGGCTTTTTTCAAGCAAATAACAAAATCATCCAAAGCCCAAGATTTGGTGGTGGTGATGGGGGACTTCAACTATCCGGATATATGTTGGGAAAATAACACAGCGGGGCACAGACTATCCAACAAATTCTTGGACTGCATTGGAGACAACTTTTTATTTCAGAAGGTTGAAAAAGCTACTGGGGGGAAGCTGTTCTAGACTTGATTTTAACAAATAGGGAGGAACTTGTTGAGAATGTGAGAGTAGAAGGCAGCCTGGGTGAAAGTGATCATGAAATCATAGAGTTTGCAATTCTAAGGAAGGGTAGAAGGGAGAACAGCAAAATAGAGACAATGGATTTCAGGAAGGCAGATTTTGGGAAGCTCAGAGAGCTGATAGGTAAGGTCCCATGGGAATCAAGACTGAGGGGAAAAACAACTGAGGAGAGTTGGCAGTTTTTCAAAGGGACACTATTAAGGGCCCAAAAGCAAGCTATTCCGCTGGTTAGGAAAGATAGAAAATGTGGCAAAAGACCACCTTGGCTTAACCACGAGATCTTGCACGATCTAAAAAATAAAAAGGAGTCATATAAAAAATGGAAACTAGGACAGATTACAAAGGATGAATATAGGCAAACAACACAGGAATGCAGGGGCAAGATTAGAAAGGCAAAAGCACAAAATGAGCTCAAACTAGCTAGGGGAATAAAAGGAAACAAGAAGACTTTTTATCAATACATTAGAAGCAAGAGGAAGACCAAAGACAGGGTAGGCCCACTGCTTAGTGAAGAGGGAGAAACAGTAACAGGAAACTTGGAAATGGCAGAGATGCTTAATGACTTCTTTGTTTCGGTCTTCACCGAGAAGTCTGAAGGAATGCCTAACATAGTGAATACTAATGGGAAGAGGGTAGGTTTAGCGGATAAAATAAAAAAAGAACAAGTTAAAAATCACTTAGAAAAGTTAGATGCCTGCAAGTCACCCGGGCCTGATGAAATGCATCCTAGAATACTCAAGGAGCTAATAGAGGAGGTATCTGAGCCTCTAGCTATTATCTTTGGAAAGTCATGGGAGAAGGGAGAGATTCCAGAAGACTGGAAAAGGGCAAATATAGTGCCCATCTATAAAAAGGGAAATAAAAACAACCCAGGAAACTACAGACCAGTTAGTTTAACTTCTGTGCCAGGGAAAATAATGGAGCAAGTAATTAAGGAAATCATCTGCAAACACTTGGAAGGTGGTAAGGTGATAGGGAACAGCCAGCATGGATTTGTGAAGAACAAATCATGTCAAACCAATCTGATAGCTTTCTTTGATAGGATAACAAGCCTTGTGGATAAGGGTGAAGCGGTGGATGTGGTATACCTAGACTTTAGTAAGGCATTTGATACGGTCTCGCATGATATTCTTATCGATAAACTAGGCAAATACAATTTAGATGGGGCTACTATAAGGTGGGTGCATAACTGGCTGGATAACCGTACTCAGAGAGTTGTTATTAATGGTTCCCAATCCTGCTGGAAAGGCGTAACGAGTGGGGTACCGCAGGGGTCTGTTTTGGGACCGGCTTTGTTCAATATCTTCATCAACGACTTAGATATTGGCATAGAAAGTACGCTTATTAAGTTTGCGGATGATACCAAACTGGGAGGGATTGCAACTACTTTGGAGGACAGGGTCATAATTCAAAATGATCTGGACAAATTGGAGAAATGGTCTGAGTTAAACAGGATGAAGTTTAACAAAGACAAATGCAAAGTGCTCCACTTAGGAAGGAAAAATCAATTTCACACATACAGAATGGGAAAAGACTGTCTAGGAAGGAGTACGGCAGAAAGGGATCTAGGGGTTATAGTGGACCACAAGCTAAATATGAGTCAACAGTGTGATGCTGTTGCAAAAAAAGCAAACATGATTCTGGGATGTATTAACAGGTGTGTTGTGAGCAAGACACGAGAAGTCATTCTTCCGCTCTACTCTGCTCTGGTTAGGCCTCAGCTGGAGTATTGTGTCCAGTTCTGGGCGCCGCATTTTAAAAAAGATGTGGAGAAATTGGAAAGGGTCCAAAGAAGAGCAACAAGAATGATTAAAGGTCTTGAGAACATGACCTATGAAGGAAGGCTGAAAGAATTGGGTTTGTTTAGTTTGGAAAAGAGAAGACTGAGAGGGGACATGATAGCAGTTTTCAGGTATCTAAAAGGGTGTCATAAGGAGGAGGGAGAGAACTTGTTCACCTTAGCCTCTAAGGATAGAACCAGAAACAATGGGTTTAAACTGCAGCAAGGGAGGTCTAGGTTGGACATTAGGAAAAAGTTCCTAACGGTCAGGGTGGTTAAACACTGGAACAAATTGCCTAGGGAGGTTGTGGAATCTCCGTCTCTGGAGGTATTTAAGAGTAGGTTAGATAAATGTCTATCAGGGATGGTCTAGACAGTATTTGGTCCTGCCATGCGGGCAGGGGACTGGACTCGATGACCTCTTGAGGTCCCTTCCAGTCCTATAATCTATGAATCTATGAATTAATTAATTTATTTAATTTATGTGTCTGGATGGTACTAAGCCAGCTGGTTAGGAGGTATGCTATGTTTTCTAAAGGTAAAGATTTATGTTAGTCAGGAGCACTCCACAAAGCCTTCAGCAGTCTTCCCAGGAAGCGGCAGTTGTGGAGGCCTAATGGAGATCAGCACCTTCAACTGTCAGTTCCTTTATTCCTGTCTGTCATGACTGTTTACTTCTGATCATACCAGTTGACATTTATGTGTCACAATAGAAAACCTATAACCAGCGAAGAAGTAAAGAAGACATTGGGTTTATGGTTACTTATATCACAACAGGCAGCTGGCCACTCATTAACACCCTGTGGGGTTTCAAATATACCGTATGTTAAATAAAATTAGTGCCTACAGGCACAATATAGAAGGGAAAGCCATAGCAGTAAATGAAATTATATGAACAGCTGAATCAAAAAAGAATAAAGGTGGCAGATTTTTAAAAAAAGCAGTTTCCCCCTTAGAAATGAGTGTACAGTCTAAGGTGCATAGCCGTATCCAGTCTCTTAACTATCCTCCATTTTCATTTTCATGAGTGGCATTGGAAAAATGACACTTGGCATAGGAGAGTTCGGCAAGAGATTCTTTGCCTTTCCGGTATTTTAATTATGTGCTGGGAAAGGCAATGTTAAGACCTTGGAAGATAACCACCTTTCTCTTAGCTACAGTCAAGCAATGAAGTGAAATTTAAGGGAAAAAAATGTGTTACTGCTTCTATGATATAGAGTATGGACAGTACTTTTATACAGAAACTTGAGAGACATTAATATAAAAATTAATATCTCCTCAATATATGTTCCATTCTATATGCATCCGAAGAAGTGGGCTGTAGTCCACGAAAGCTTATGCTCTAATAAATTTGTTAGTCTCTAAGGTGCCACAAGTACTCCTGTTCTTCTTTTAATATAAAAATGTTTTCCTTCTTAGGCAATCAGCTAGCATGGCTTTGTGTAAAACAGCCTCTGCAAGTGTTAATCCACTCTATATTATGGGAATGTCACTTTTCTTTTTTGGCATTCAAGATGGGTCACCTAGTAAATGCTGTGTAGTCTTAGGGGAGGCATTTCTTCATCTTCCGTCTCAATTTGGTGAATGGCTTGGCCAAGCCAGAATTCTGATCTCTGTAGTTGAAAAGGAGAGTGCTTGCTTCAGATGAGGTACACATACCATAATATCTTACACACTTACCGTACATAAAGCTTTTCATTTCAAAGAATCCCAACATGATTTTCAGAAACACAGTATACAGAAAAGCCTGATTTTTTTCTGGTAGTCTCAGGGGACATCTATTTTATATTTTCGCAATTTCAGGACATTATGGGTGGGAGGGACTAAGACAACAGGGGGCCCGACTAATTATTTAATGGCAGTAGAAGTTGAGATTCAAAAAGGTAAATCTTTATAACAGTTAAAACACAAATTATCAACATCACATGTCAAAATATACAAAGTAAATATCTTTAAATCAGACTCAATTTCTCAAGCTGATGGAAACATTTTTTCATTGGTTTGTGTATGTATTGTGAAATCGAAGATTACAGACAATTACCTGTAAAAATCTAATCCTTTAAGGCCAATCTGTAGTATACAGAAAATTTGTATGTAGCATTCCAGGACAGGAAGTGAAGAAAACTGTCCAATGACAACATAAGGGAGAATTTAGATACTTTAATTACCCACCAGAACCTCTGCAACACTTGAGTTTTCCTTGGGAGTCTCCCATCTAAACACTGACAAGACCTGACCCTGCTGAGCTTTGTGACTTCTGATGGGATCATAGCCTGAGGTTGTGTGGAAGCAATGTCATGGCTACTAATAGTGCATGCAAATTGACATAGGTTCAATAGGGCAAGATTTTGTGGAGCCCGCTAGTTGTCATACTTTTACTAACGTGATAGCAACATATTTAGAGAAATGAGAGTAAGATTATTCATTTTTTCAGTCAGTTTTAACAAAATGCGTGCAATTCTCTTTTCTAGTTATATGAAACAATAATACATTTTGAGTAAAAATATTAATCATTGTCTGTTTTTATACTTTACTGAAAAATTAGTGCAGGACTAATGGTTCATCTAAACTTTTATTTTTACTACTGTAGCTGCTTTGATTTCTGCCCCTGGCAGTTTATCCGATGTACTTATTGTTTCCTGCGTAAAGAAATTCTACCTTAATTCATTTCCTGCCCTGTTGTCCTGACCTTTCTTAGCTTAAGATGAGGCCTCCTTGCTGTTGTATTTGACACTAGTTCAGATAAGTTCAAAGGAATATCAAGCTGTCCTTACAATTCCTTTCATAATTTCATATACAGCGGTGAGGTCTCTTTTTAATCTCCTCTTTTCTAAGTAATACAGACCTACCATAATTTCTTTAACCTTTTGAACTAACTAAATTCCCAGAGTTCCCTATCGTTCTAGCTGCCCTCTGATATTCCTTCTACTTCTTTTAATATTTGTTTAGTAATAAGGTAGCTAGAACTATATTTCAAACATGTAGCCTCACTAGTCCTATATATACTGGTAGAATAATTTCCTCTGACTTATATGCGACAAGCAGGTCAGGCTTTCAAAGGCTGTAGGGCAATCGTGTTGACCCAAGTGTTGTATTGGGATGTTCAGCTTGGAACAGTTGAAGTGACATGCAGATGTCATCAGGGCAATGAAAATAAAAATGCCGTTTTCTCCCCTTTCTGATGTGGTTATTTAATTTTTGGACCTGATGATGTCATCATTGTTTTGTTTTTCTTACCACACTACCCCAGAATAGAAGAATCTCCATCAGTATGCAGTTCAGAAAAATGCTGTATCTTATATAAATAAGGCCTGTTCAAAACTTTTTGTATGGTTCTTTATGCACTTTTTATATTTTTAGAACACAAGGATTTTAGCCAGTTTGGTTCAAACTTAGTAACAAAATTGTAGATTTTTTTAGTTGTACAATTTAACAAACAGTCTTTACTGTACAATTTTGATTTATTTTCATCTTATTACATCTCTAATAATGACATTTTATTAGAAGATAAACATAATTGAGAATAAAGTTTTGTCTATCCAGAATGAAACAAATATTATACACTTTGACAATATGTAAATTAAAAGGCAGAACATAAAAAGGTTTAATATCAGGTTTGATCTTTTCTTTGGAGGTGATAAAAAAAACTGCTAATATAAAGCAAACACAAAAATATGGCTGCTATTAATAGACCAAAGAGTATATAAAGAGAGGTTTGAACAGGCCATAACTATGTAAGATATATAAGATTCAGCAGTTTCACTGAATTACGTATGGATGGATATTCTTTTCTGTGGTAATATAGTAGGAAAAGCAAAACTGATGACATCATGAGGACCAAAAAAAAAAAAAAAATCAAAAGCTACATCAGAAGAGAGCGAAAATAAGAGTTATATGATATATGTTATTCTACATCACCACAGAATTGTCAAGGGACTGGTGGTGGGCATACGTTTTTTTTTGTTCTTGGGCTTTTCCTTTGCTACCTGTCAAAGTGAACTCATCTGCGTTGGCTTCTCATTGGATGAACTGGGTAGCTATGGTATTAACTTTAGTGAGTTCATCAATGTTTGCAGATGAGCTTGTACCTGGCTTTTTTCTCGATTTAGGGACCGATGTGATAATATCACAGCCTGATGGCTGATTAGCTTGTCTGTGGCTTTTTTCTCGATTTAGGGACCGATGTGATAATATCACAGCCTGATGGCTGATTAGCTTGTCTGTGGCTTAATTTACATCAATTCACAGTTCATTTAACCACTTTTTGTTCTGCATATTCTGTATAAAGTACCTACATAATGGCAGTTTCTCATCTTTTGGTGCTTAGTCTGTTTTTTTAATTACACCTATATTTCGTTATTGGAGCCCTGCAAATTGTTCAGCTCAAACTGCAAAAATACTCAGAGAGTTGCGGTTTTAAGTGTGTTATGGTATGTATCCCAGACTTTCTCCTCGGAGTATATTCTGTGGTATCTGAGTGCCTGACTCTGCAGAGCAGATTTCTTGGTATGATCCTGAACACCACACTTACCATCACTGATCTAGTAACCACCTTTAACACACCAAGAAATCTGTTACCTACAACCAAGCACTCAGATACCACAGAATATGCTCTGATGAAAAAGTTCAGGACTCACACCTTAATACACTCAAACCGCCTTCACTAAAAAAGGACATTCCACCAGAAAAGTAGATTGCATCATGTAATGGTCCCCCAAGTACCCTGAGAGAAACAGCTTCAATACAGGGGGAAAGAAAAAGCTCTGACTGCTCACCTTTAGTTGTCACTTACCACCCCACACTAGATCACAAAAGGGGTATTGTTAGTTGTTGGCTGTGTGTGTGTGTTCTTCCCGTGTGCTGTGCCAGCTCTGTACAGATAGCTGGCTCAGCAGACCTTGATCGAACTTCCCAGTAAGACCACAAGCTCGGTTTGTAGTGAATGCACCTGGCCAGGTTTATTGTTGATGAAGCATGGTATTAGTGCTCTATACGTGCTACAAGTACACTTAATAATGTACGCCTGGGACAATGGACTCAGCTCAGTAAATGGCGGGACTTTGCGTTCCCCCCCTCGGCTGGACAAAGACACCTCCTCTGTGACCCTTCTTTTATACATTGATACAAACCAGTTACATATTGCCCCTCTGATGTGGTTAGTTATCACCCTTTACCCTATATATGTTGGTTTGATCAACTGACTTCTGCTCACAACTTGACTTTTGCTAACTTTGCTTTATATCAGCAAGGCTTGACCACTACTTTAGTTCAAGCCACAGGCCTCAGATCAGGTTTCTTATACTAGGCCTCATGTTTCGGGCTCTCTCTTTCTACTACTTGGGGTATCATCAAACATTTACAAGCCATATTTGATGGGTGATGAAACCTTTCCTGAACCCCCTCTTCTGGTCTTCCAACAATGTCAGATGTCTCTAAGCTCATATTCAGAAACAAGCTCCCCGCAGACTAGGACACAACAACTCAAAGCAGCAGCAGTCCCTGGCAGAACAACAGATGCAAAATCTGCAGACACATCTCCACTACGGTGATTAATATGCCCCACAACACATCTTTCAAGATCCATGGGTCCTACACATGCCTATCACAACATGTGGTGTACCTCATCCAGTGCACTAAATGCCCAATAACAACTAGGGGGTGAAACAAGATACTCCGTTCCTGTATGAACTCACACAGAAAAATGATCAGACCAAAAAAAATACCACATCACCTGTGGGTGAACACTTTTCACAAAACGATCGCTCTATATCTGACTTCTCAAAGAATATCTGCACAATACCTTCAAAAGATGAGCCTTTGGAACTTAAATTAATAACTCTGCTAGACACCAAAAAATCATGGACTTAGTAAAGATAGTGGATTTATTGCTCATTATAACAATCTGTAACCCACTTTGTCCTATGACTGTAGAGGTGTTAACTGTCCACTTCACCTTAACTGGTCTCTTGCAACATGTGTTCACTTCTTTTCTATTCTCCTTGTATTTAGCTGTAACACTCTGAATACCTTTTCTAGACCTGAAGAAGAGCTTTGTGTAAATGTGTAATGTGCCTGTAAGACCAAACTTGAAAGCTTGTCTCTTTCACCAGCAGTGGTTGCTCCAATAAAAGATTATACCTCATCCACCATGTCTCTCTAATATCCTGGGACCAACACTGCTACAGAAACGCTGCAATGTACTCTTAGTCAGATTTGACTTGAAGGCTTCTGCAGTTGAATTGCATCTGTGAAGTAGGAGTAGTTTGTGTGAATTGTTCACAAAAGCTTTATGCTGTTTTGCTCTGTTTGAGAATCTGTAGATTTAACAGTGTACTTTGAGTTTGACATTGACTTGTTGTGATAGTTCACATGAGGCAAGTCATGTGACAGAAGCCAAATATGTTTTATTCATTGTTCCTTAAAGGTTCATCTTACCCCCATGATCAGGATGGTCAGCCCAATTCAATAGAAGCCATTTTTACTTGGTTTCTTTAGAGAGAAGTGTTGTTCTTCAGCTGAGCTATTTAAGCAGTTAAGCCCTTACTCTGTGCTCAATGTAGCATGCAAACCATTAGCTGATTAATGTGCAAACTCTTCCCCTTAACTGAAGATTGGCTTTATAGGAAAACTCAATAACAATAACACAACACAAACAACCTGAGCTTCCTCAGTGTGCTACTCCGGTTGTTTTCTTGTATGCATTCTCTGCTCTTCCTGTATAAAGAGTCCATCTCACCTCTTTTCAGCCAGGGTGAAGTGCCCCAGTGAGTCAAAAGAACTATAACAGCTGTATGAAGGCTCTCTTATAACTGCAGCCAGGGTAGGTCAATAAAAATGTTTTGCCACCCAAGTCCCTAGGATCCATTTGGAAAAATCAGGAGGAAATTTCCTAGTTCCTCTGTCTGTATCTAACGGACCGTTACCTACTATGTTGTTTTCTTCTGCAGTTCTCTCATTTGGTGTCTTGTTATTATTTTGTCTTATAATTATATTTGAGTTTGCAGTGCTGCAAACTTCTATGATTTTATTTCAAGTCTCACTGTATTAGGTGTTTTTCTTAAATTATGAGCTCCAGGAGGTATGTGATTAGGTAAGACTCCCAAGATTTTACTCAAAAACAAGAATGTGTGTTCCTAGTCCTCATGATTGTAAAGAAAAACCTGTAAATGTGACCATAGTGACCCCTAAAGACTTGAAGACCATGAAGCAAAAATAAAGAATTTTTAAGCCAATTTTTGAATTTTGGGAGTTGGCAATGGAGAAAGTGTGCAATATGCCTATAAGACCAAAGTTCTCTTGTTGCTCAGGAAATTAGTCCTAGTTACTGTATATTCTTGGCAGAGCCCCGTAGATTCATTCGTGTAGCTTCCCCGTTGGTAGGGAACTATAGCATTATTATTTTATATTTTGGCTTGTATTCTAGTGACATTCTAGTTATAAAGGGAATTTTTTATTTGTTTGTTTGTTTGCCATACATCACAGCCCTGGTCTTACATCAGAGATGAAGCTCAAAGTTTCATTTTCTTTTGAATGAGCAAACTAATGCAAACAGGAAGATTGTGTTAGACCCAAATCTGGTCGAATCTCATAATGAACCCAATAGGTCAGAATTGGGACTAACACAATCTTGCCTACTGAGTTCATGTTGAGATTCAGACAGAGGAAAACTATATTTGCGTGGGCAGCCTCTCAAACTTCAGGTTCTGCAAAGCCATGCAAACTGTCTCATGTAAATACAAATTTAGCAACTCATTTCAAATTGAACTTGCAAAGGTCACACATTGACTCTAATAGTTACCTTGTTGCTAGAGACATCCCAGCATACAGTTCACTTATGCCTTTCTTTTGTGAATCAGGCAATATCATTAGGTGATTTGTCCTGAAGCAAATGTGCATTCATTCTTTTCCCATGAATGTAAGATATTTCTTGGTAAAACAGGTTTAAAAAAAAAAGTCTTAATTTTAACTATCTAAGGATTTATCTAATTCTAAGTATCTAACAGTTTACCAAGATTAAGCTGCCTTACTTACAGAAGTAGTCTTATTGAATTAAAAGGAGCCACTTGCATGAGTAAAGTGAGCATGATTTTCCTTAAGATTTTTCCACTTCTGGAAGCTACGTTCATACTTCACTAACAGAATATGCTTGTTTTTTATTTCTAACTGTATATTATTGTATTAATATGTATTTTACCTAAACCTTGATGTTACTATAGTCAAGATAAATTTTTGTTCTCTCACTTCACTTCTGAAAGATTTCTATTTTTATACCTTTTTTTCTCATAAATCTAAATTGAGACCTGTGCCCACACCAGTTTTCTCTGTCCTCTGTTTTCGTTTTCTAGATAATTTTATAAGAATAATGGAATTTATCAGTATTTTATCCAAAAGTTCCTTGAAAAATGAACTGATGCCAAACCACACAGAGCTAATTGCTTCATTCATTTGTATGATATAACAAGTCAATTTATAACTGTGTTTACTCAAGTAAATGAAGATTAATTGGAACACAAGTGCAAAAAGTTAAGATTTATTTAGTGAATATATCTTTCTGTCCCTCCGTTCACTTGAATAAAAATGTGAATATGACTGACTAAATCCTGTTTTAAACACAGTTCTATTTTTTCTGCAATAAATATTGAAAATGTCTGGAAAATATAATGATATAAGTAGAATTTGTTATAAAAAGGGCTTTTTGCCTTCAGAAATACTTTCCTAAACTTACTGTCAAATACTTGTAAGATAAATTTATACATAGAAAGTCCTGTTATTTAAAATACAGGATTTTATAACACAGTAGTAAATAGCACAGTGTAGTGTTGTGATTTGTTAACCTGATTGTATTATAGGAAATGAGTTGTCCACATGTAACATATTTCAGCACATATAGTATTATTTGGAGTTAGGTAGTATAAAACTGAGTTAGTAGTTTGATTAAATATTTGAAACTTTCACTTTGCAGGTATTAGTTATTTCAAAATAAGAGTTTGCATAGGGGCACCTGCATTTGTAATGAAAGAAAAAGGATGTTGACATCTTTCAGATATTTTCCTAGTAATATAACAAGATATAGAATATTAAGGTGGACAGTGCTTCTTTAAGTTAATATGTATTCCATGCTGTGCAGCATGTTTGAAAGCTAAGCCTGACTTTTGCTTGCGACAGCTATTGCGCTGTAAGCTATAAGAGAAGAATGTTGCTTCAGGTGTTCTCCCAAAGCTTGTAAAGAATCAAAGCATCTTGGCCAATCAGCAATCTGCCTGATGACCTTTTTCTTTTGTAGCTCGGTGATGGGTTTTGAAGGGGAGAGCTGGTTACAGTCAGGACTAGGGGGACCTGCCGTGGTGTGACGGCAGGTTCAAATCAAACCCAATAGTTTCTTCTTGTACTTTCTTCACGTGTCCTGCCAGCTTGCTGTATGGCTGCCACAACAGTAACTCTGCAAGTGGCTTGATTGGTGAGGATTTACATGTGTGCTAATTAGAGTGGAATAAATGATTGGCTGTTTGCTGCATCGCCATAAAGGGTGCCCAGATGTACACACTACGTGAACATAATGTGCACGGGCATGGCGCATCAAAGTTTGTCAGCTGCATTACCTCAGCAGGCTTAGGGCCTGTCGGAGAGAATTTGCTGATAATCGTCCCCTATGATTTAGTGTCTGACTTGGTGAAAGTGAAAGACCTCAAATTACTGTCTTGGCAACAGAATTTTTGATTGTTTTACAAAAGTAATAAATGAGCTAAAATATAGCTAACCACAATGAAGAAACAACTTTAAAGTTATAAATGAAAACATAATCTTAACTGAAGAATGCTGTGTTCTCTGAAATGTTTGAAAATGTAATAAAAAGCTCAGCATCAAGTTAACTGGTGCAATTAACAATGGACACTGAACAGAGTGTTTAATTAAGCTTAATTTGTTGTGATACAGCACAAGTCCTTCAGTTATAAAAATCTCCCTGATGCCCCTGTGCACAGATAAAATGAACTGAAATTTAAACATCTGGTTAAATTAACAAAGGAAACCAGAAAAAAAAATTACATTAGTTTTTGTTTAAAAAACACATTTTAGGAAAAGGTAATATTAACTTCTACTGTATTTAGAAGTAATCATTCACTTCCATACCGTCTCTTTAATATAATATATGTTCTTTGATGTAAATGTATAATTAAAACAAAATCCCACATGTATTGTATTTATGTACAAAATCGGTAATATCTGATTACTTTGACAAGTAATTTTGTACTTACATGTTCACAATATTGATAATGTATTAATGTACAATGATTAAATGGTTAAGCTGCCATATTAAAGTTATGAGCTGGAACATTTATCCAGCATAGCTAAGCACGAACAAAGACTGTCCATTTACAGATGGCATTATTCAATCTCTGAACTGCTTTAAAATGTTAGCATTACAACATTGATTCTTAGCTTTGATACTGTGCCTCACTTGAATGACCCAATACTGTTAAGTGATAAGGTTAAGTTAATTACTGTATCTATGCTATACAGCTTCCACATGATTACTGTTGAGAAAGATAGTGATGCTTTTGCTTTAATTAAGAAAAAGAGAATGAAAAGATATAATTGGTTTTTATAATAATCCTGCCTTATATCGTTATCAACAAGCGTCGTGTTTTTTCTACAACTTTGTTGAATGTATTCCTAGCAATACAATTTATACAGTGGAATATACAAATAAATTATTTAAATCCCTTCTGTAGAAATGAGTGTCACCCAAAGAATTAAATAGTTAATATCAGGACTGATATTTTTGTAGCACCTGAGGGCTTGTTATAGTAAATTGTGAACTGGATCTGAAAAATCCATGTTTCACTGGGAATTTTATATAGTAAAGTTTGGCATTGTTTTAAATATTTGTACTATGTGTTAAACATGTAAATATTCTAATAAATGTTTTTAACTTTGTTTTTAACAGCATAGTGCCCATGTACAATGGTTTATATTATTATATTATGAATGGCAGCTTTTACAGTGTTTTACTTTAAATTAGTTCACTGGTTGTCAAAAATGGTTGTCTTGGAGTTTTGGAGAGTTGGAGAAAGGGTTTGGCATTTGGGATGGATTCACTGATATAAAAGCATTTACATAAATTATATGAGTAGAATATGAAAAAGACAAATTTCATAAAAAATTGTTTTACACGCCTGAAGAAAAAATGTAGATCCTAATCCTTCAGCCATTAAATCCTGAGCCTGTAAATTGTTCCAGATAGATGATGTACCTTTGCTGATTTCCTTTGACTTTCACACAGGGGTATGAGTCTACCCACTTGGAACAGAATGCGGTCTCACAGCCTTACTCATATGAGTAGTTCCAGTGAAATCATATATTACATCTTTAACTTCCTGACCACTGGCTTCCAAACAGAAAGACATCTCAAGCTATGGACATTGTCTTTCATTATTGTTAGGTCAGACAAGTGGAAACCTGCAGATTCACATATGGCTTTGCTGCAAATTTTTGTTTTACGTTTTTAAATAAAGTTAGAATGTTTTCAGTTGTAGGTTGCAATAACTCTGTAAAGATTACTGTGTTAGAATTAGCTGTGTGCCTCTATTTCAAGATTCCTCCCCATATAGGAAGAGAGAGCTTATTACTTATAGTTCTGCTGATGGACATGATTTTAAACACTGCTGAGTGAAGAACATTCAACAAAAATTCCTTGCTGAATGTAGAAATCTCTCACCTGATTAATTAGTAGTCTTGGGTGGTAACTACATTCTTTACTAAGTACGTCAGTTATATTTACATGTTAAAATTCTGTTTGGAACAGTACAATTTTCTCTTCCCTAACAATGATGTGATTGCAAATGGGATATACTGAAATAAAAATTGTGGGGCTGGAGATTTTAAGAGATGTTCAATTCCTTGTCTGCATATAGACGGCCTCCTCCTAAGCAACAGACTACCTCCTTCTCATAGAATCATAGAATATCAGGGTTGGAAGGGACCTCAAGAGGTCATCTAGTCCTACCCCCTGCTCAAAGCAGGACCAATTCCCAACTAAATCATCCCAGCCAGGGCTTCGTCAAGCCGGGCCTTAAAAATCTCCAAGGAAGGAGACTCCCTAGGTAATGCATTCCAGTGCTTCACCACCCTCCTAGTGAAATAGTGTTTCCTAATATCCAACCTGGACCTCCCCCACTGCAACTTGAGACCATTGCTCCTTGTTCTGTCATCTGCCACCACTGAGAACAGCCGAGCTCCATCCTCTTTGGAACCCCCCTTCAGGTAGTTAAAGGCTGCTATCAAATCCCACCTCATTCTTCTCTTCTGGAGACTAAACAATCCCAGTTCCCTCAGCCTCTCCTCATAAGTCATGTGCTCCAGACCCCTAATCATTTTTGTTGCCCTCCGCTGGACTCTTTCCCATTTTTCCACATCCTTCTTGTAGTGTGGGGCCCAAAACTGGACACAGTATTCCAGATGAGGCCTCACCAATGTCGAATAAAAGGGAACAATCAGGTTCCTCGATCTGCTGGCAATGCCCCTATGTATACAGCCCAAAATGCCGTTAGCCTTCTTGGCAACAAGGGCACACGGTTGACTCATATCCAGCTTCTCGTCCACTGTGACCCCTAGGTCCTTTTCTCAGCATTTTGTGCAAGGCTTCTGGTTCTGCACAGAATGAACTGGTTACAGCATATTGCTTTGGCTTCCCCTAAGCAACCATAACATATGCAGTGACAATTGAAACATTTTTCCTACTTTTAAAAATTAATAGGTGGTGTCTTATTTTTGGCCAGTAAGCGGGACCCCTTTTTCTGCATACTCTACCCTTTAGATTGTGTTTGGTAAAAGTGTGGAGGAGTGCTTCATAGAAAAATAAAGCAATTGTGTAGAAAATGAAATGGCCTTTTATAAGAAAGAGTGCTTTGGAAAATACTATATTTTCAGAGTACAGTAAATATTTTGAAATTCAAAAAATTGCACAACTCTGTGAGACTTTAATATGTCTTATTTCAAACGGCATATGCACAACTATAGAAAACATACAATACATGTTCCAGAATATGAGTTTGAATGCTGTTTGATTGCACAGGGGATCTGACAGTGGTGGATATTGGTGGTGGTTAAATTTTTGAACATTTTACATCTTGTGGGTCCAGTCCACATGACAGCAGAGCAACCTTATCTCTTAATACTTTACATTTAGAATAATATAGCAGAACTAATAACTGTGAGTGAGATATTAAGCATACTCCATAGAACGCTTTTATTCTAGGCATGTGATAGCTTGGCATTGTGTAATAATAAAGCTATACTGTAGTTCTGTGTCTTAACATATCAAGATGTTTACATACTTCATTTGAGGTGGTGTTTATTTCATTAGGTCATATTGAGGAAAAGCAGTGTGGAAACTTACTTTCATATGTCAAAGTAATGAAAAACTAATTTTGAGGGCTTTATGATCGAGACTAGTTTTTTCCCTCTTTTTAATGATACAGAATAGTAATGACCTGCAGTTTCATTTATTCTAGGGGAAAAAAGTGTAATTGCAAAAATTAACTTGTCATACACCACAGCTCAGCAAAGTAACTTTCCTATAAGTCCATGGTCACAGTATGTTTTTTTGCAATTCAGCATCTGGCTCTGTGGGGTACTGATGGCTTCTCTGAAGAAAAGTACCAGGGTGAGCAATTAAATGTAAAATGACAGCATAAAATATGATCATTATGGTTATACAAAAGACACATTTATGAATTTTGCAGATAACTGTCATTTTTTTCTACTCATATTTGCTCTTGCTTTGTTAGCTTAATATTTCTTGTGCAATTCATTTTTTCCTTCTAAAAAGTGAACAGTGCTTTTTTAATTATCCTGACACTTGTTTATGTCTTTCTTATTTGTCACATTTGAAGGCTAATGATACCTCTTTCACTTTGTTCTGACACAATACTTTCAACTTTATTTCAAAATCAAGGACTATTTTTAAAATTTACACAAAGGTGGTATGATGAGGCTAGACTTCTTTATCGAGATCAGTTTGTGTTGTGTTGATTGGATAACGTGCAGCACCTGGAAGAAGGATTACCAGTGTTCAATTCTCATGATTTGAAATATCTTTTCTGAGTAGAGCTCATGTTCTGGAGAGAAAGAGGAACAGTCTTGATATAAGGAATTTTAATTGAATTAGTAGGTAGAAAAAATATTATATAGTTTCTTTCAGTTTGTGGATCTCTGAAATGTCTGTTTAATTATCAGAATGATGATTCTGTTCTTTCTACTGCTGCTTACATATTTGCTGTTGTGGATAGGACAAGATATTTGTCTCATATAATATATGCATTATTGCATGGAAATAGCAATAGCAGTTGTACATCTGTCTACACAATATCTGTTAACAAAATATAAGTAAGGGAGAAGAGTCAAGAAACTGTGACATCCAAGCAGGGGTGGTTTTAGCGAGGTTTCATGGGTTCAGCTGCAGCTGCAGAAATCATAAAACCAAGGGTGCAAAAACAGGCAAACATACACTTCTTCTGGGCTGGTGTGGATGGGAGGCTCCGTGGAGGTGGTGGAGGAGTGAGGCAGGGAAGCCTGCAGCAGTGGCTCTTGTCCTGTGGGGCTGGGCCCGGCTCCCTGCTCTCAGCATTGCTCTGGCACATAGGATCACAGCATCCTCTGGGGCACTCAGGCCAAGTCTGAATGGCTCTGCAACCTTGTGCACCAGTTTGCAATTCCTGGAGAGGGGAGCCAGGCCCAGCTGTTGCTGTGGGGTAACTGCAGGGCGGGCTAGCTCTTCAAACCCCACCCTCTCCCCACATCCCCTCCTAGCCTATCCTCTTCACTAGGCCGGGATTAGGGTTGCAGTACCAGGACAGAGGGTAGAGCTACATCTGTCCCTGAATCCAACATAATCCCAGCAAACCAAATAAAATTATGACAGTCTTTTCATTCAGGAGCTACTACTTTTTTGTCCAAAAGTCCTTGTATTAACTGTTATTGTTGCCATTCGTTAGGATGGCACACAGTTTTCAGTAATGTTGCTCCATTAACAATCCAGATTAGGACAATATTATAAAAATACTAAGAGACACAGAGCATTGCTTTCTAAAATATCCTGATCTCTCCTCTTGAAGGAGTTAAAACAGTTTTGAGGATTCTATTGATCACCAGATGGGTTACCAGGCCAATATCTTTTAAAAGATTCTTGAAAGTCCTATTGAACTACAACATGTTAAATATTGTTCAAGAAAAGTTATAGGTGCAATTTTGGAGACTTAAGAACGTGACTAATTAATTATTCAAATTTTTCCAGTGGTCAGTTTCTGTGGTGAGTGGTGCAATCAATGCTGTCTACTTCTGAAAAATCTCAGCTTCTGTTAAAAAAAATATTAGGTTTCTAGCCCATATGGTTGTGAAGTAGGGTTACCACCCTCTAGGATTGGCCTGGAGTCTCCAGGAATTAATCATTAATCTTTAATTAAAGATGATGCCGTGTGATGAAATCTCCAAGAATACATCCAGCCAAAATTGGCAACCCTATTGTGAAGATAACCCTCCAAATGTTGGCAGAATGTGAACTCATATTGCTGTCTTTTAAGACTGTTCACAGGCAGCACCAATGGATTTGCTGCTGCTGCTCATGACTTTCCCAAGACATCGGTGTGTGAAAATGGATCACTTTTCACAACTACGTATCACTTTTCACAACTACTACTCAGCACTTTGTAGGTAGCAAAAAAATCATGAACATTCAAATACGTTGCATTCTGCTGATGCTTGGGAAAGCTGCAAGCAGCACCAGATAAAGATATTAAAACTATTCACTGGGGAGGAGAGCCCAAAAACAGATTGATGGGGATGGGTTTGGTGAAGTAATGGAAACATCTCCCTCACAGCAGCCATGAGATTGCCGGAGTGGTCCAGTGGCAGAGACTCTCCTCCTGTACAGCAGCCAGGTAGCTTGGGTGTGTGTGTGAAGGGCTAAGTGTCAAAGAATGTCCTTCTCCTTTCTAGCAATCAGAGGAGGTTTGGAGAGGTATTCAGTTTTATCTGATTTCTGTTATCCTGAACAGGGTCCAGATTATTGGTAGGAATGCCAGCACCTACCCTGTCCCACCATTCTCTGTGCCCTCTTTCCCAGCTGTTGTCCCTAGACAGCAGCATCCTTCTGTCTTTCATACCAACCTCTGGCTGGTAAGCATAATTCCCTGGCAAGTAAATTTTTCAAGCCTAATGTAAAGCCTTGTTTATCTTAGAGGACACCTTTTTTTGAAATTCTGTGGCAGCCATGATCAATGGAGACACTACAAATTACAAACCTTAGATTAAAACTCTTGGGAGCTGGTTGGTGGATGATCCCTGTGGAAGGCTCTCAACTGTGGAACTCTCAACGGCCACCATTCAGAATGAGCTGGAGTCTGAATACATTCAGTGTTAAATATAGGACATTTGAAGCTGACCTTCCTTCAGTCAAATAGATGGCAAAGTAACCCGGTAATGACTTCCTAGTGATAGATGGAATGAATCCACTTAAGATCATGGAGAAAAAAATTTAGGACCAGAGAGTACTGTTCTCACAGTCAGCATTACACTTTTTAAAAAACTGTGTATAGATCTTAAAGATTCAAGTAAGACAAGCTGGCAATAGTTTGATTCACCAAGACCATTTTGCTTGCAAAAATCCTAAAGCTGAATGGCTTTTAATTACCATTAAAAGATTGAAATAGAGATTAAATAGAAGTGATCAGGCATCCCTGAGAGCACTTATATGGAACTGTGTAGATTATGCTAGAAAGGAGACTGGCATATGATAAAAACACATTGGAAAGTAAAAGGGGGTAGTATCTGAAGAAGAAATTGTCTCAAGGGGATTTAATGCATTTCAAACAGATATGGGGCAAATGTAAGCTCTCCAACTCAAAATGTTATTACGTACAAATAAGAGCTAATTTTGTGCAATTTTATATCCCTGGGAATGTGAAATGGGAAACAGGTGAAGAGTCAGATTTAATAAAGAAGAGGGGTTAACTTCCTTAGTATTGTTTAAAATCATGAATACCAAGAAAACTAAGGAGTGCTGCTCCACAGATACAGTCATGCTATTAGAGAGAAAAGATTAGACTTCTCTGGCCAGATCATGCCCCAAGATCCCTGAAAAGGATGAACCATCCACACACACAGCTCTGCCCTTCTGTGTGGAAGAGTGTCCGGGGCTCAACGAGCCTCGGATACAATCCCCACCCCATTCCTGGGAACACGGTAGAGCTACTTTGCATGGTCCAAGATCCACTCTGGGGGGCAGAAGTGAGCAGGGTCCATCGTGATGTGAATTGTTCCAACAGAGCCAGGCAGTAGTATGGCATCATTGCAGAAGCAGTGACAGGGCCAGTCCGTTGTCAAAGGCTGGAGCTGGTATGGAGGCTCAAGGCCTTTATGTAGCTAGCCGTGCTGTCCTACACACGGATGGCAGAGGAAAATCAGCTTTGTCTCCCTCTCAACGGATCAGTGGGAGCAGAGGAATTGTGGAGATTTACTTCCCCACTGCTCCTTCCATGTATTTTTCGGTGTGAGAGGATGATCCGTGCTTTGAATTGTATGTGTAATGTTAGTAGTGTACATTTGACTGTATTACATCTCTAACTCGCTGAAATGTTTGTGTATCAGTGACTGCACTGTTTACTTCAATAAAATGTATAATGTGTCTAATTACTAAGGTAACGGATGCATTTTAATGGTTGGATAGCTAGCTAGGCACCATACAATCATGTAATAGCTGTTGAATGTTTGGGTGAGGACCAACAGACCCGCAGTGTGAGGCAGCTGTGGCAAGAAAATTATTTCCAGCCCCCAAATTGCTATTTAGCAACAGCCTAAAGTACCACTTACTGTGGTCACTATTGAAAAAGTCACTATTTAGCCACAGTTAGTACACAGCAGCATCTGACAGAAGACATATTTTCTCTATATTGTGGTTAGAATTTTGGTATCTCACATATCGCAATGGGTACTAACTGGATAGATTTGAACTTATAGAAGTGTCTATTGTATGGACCTAGGGAACAAACAACTGCCTGTGTAAACCTGGCAAAGCCCAAGGTGATGATATTAGTAAACCCCCTTGTGTCACACAAAATTCCAGGGTAAGAGCAAAGGAGGGGGAAAGACAAGGAACAGAAGTTTCCAACGAAGAAGGAATGTTCTCCCAGTCTTCAGTGATGACCCACATACACAGATGCAACGCCAGTAGCTTTCAAGACTTCGGCAGGATACAAACCTGCTGGTTTCTTGTGTTCCTGAATTGTTCTTTGGGGGACGACAGTGAGATCAAATGAATCTCTGTAAGATGGGGACTAGTGCTAATCAGAGGAACAGACTTAGTGCTAATCAGAGCTCATATTGTGCTGGTACATATTGCCCCTACATATTGTGCTGGTATAGCATACTGGCATCTCTCTCAAGCTGAAGGAGTGTGATAAATTTCTCATGCAATCTTCCTCTAAAAACCATTAGGATTCACTACTGCTCATTTGATAGTGATTGGTTCATGAAAATTACTAAAAATGAGAAATTCATTCCTGATCAGTGCTAGTGATAAATTTCTCATGGAATCATCATCCTCCAAAAGCCTTTTAGATTCTCTTCTGGTCACTGTAGTGAGCATTGGGCTGGGCCTCTGTGAAGGGGCGGGGTGTTCAGTTAGTTTCAGAACAAAATTTTAGGAAATTCATATTTTTTATGAAATATTTATTTTAATCATTATATGAGATATTTCACTTGCCTGGTCTTTTATGTTACTTCACTTTTAAAAAAAAATATTTTATTTAGTTTTTGTGGCACTAACAATGTGCTAGCCATTTTCCAAACATAGAAGCAGGCACAGTCTCTGGCCCAAAGAGCTCACATTCTAACAGACAGAAAAATAATTTTTCAAGATTAATATCATGGCCTAAACAGACCTATAGTTCTGTGCAAATTACTGCTGTGAGTTTTGGCCAGCTATAACTCTTTTTCAACACCTGGAGTGCAACAACAATGGACAAGTGGGTACTGAACTATACGATTGAGTTTGCATCCCTACTGCCTTCAAACCTTCTCCCCTCCTCACTTCCCTTTGGTGGCCACCCTCATGAGAGTATTCCCAAACAAGAGGTGGACTCCCTATTGGAGCAAGGAGTGATAAAACACATCTCTCCTCAGTACAAAGGGAGCAGGTTTTATTCAGCTTACTTCCTGAAGTAGGAGTATCTGAGACCAATCCTTGACCTCCACCATCTCAATCGCTTCATTTGCAGACTCAGATTTCAATGGTCATGTTGACATCTATAATGCCATCTTTAGAAAAGGGCATGTGGTTTACGGCTCTCAAAATGAAGGACGTCTACTTTCACATAGATATTCATCCCACTCACACAGATGTTTCCTCAGATTCATGGTGGGCTCCAACCATTTTCAATACAGAATGTTCCCTTTCTGAATAGCGACCACTCCCAGAATCTTTACCAAGGTATTCTTGGTACTAGCAGCTCATATCAGATGTTGCAGTCTCATTCTCTTACCCTACGTTGATGACTGTCACCAAGTCCTGCCAGGAAGCCAGTGCATAAACTTCCCTGATGCTGCACCTCCTCTCCTCACTAGGAATCAGTGTAAATATTGAAAAATCTGTTCTCACCCTCACACAGGGTTATCAGGATTACTTTGAATTCTATCACTGCAAAAGTGTACTTGCCCAAGGACAGGTTCCAGAACATGAACAATATCATAGCTCAGATTACAGACAACCCTTGAGTACTGGTCAAGACATGACTCTTATAGATCATATGGCCTTATGCACCTACATCATCCTGTTTTGAGACTCCACCTTTGTTGCCTTTAAATATGATTGTAATCAGTATATTCTCCAAACCGCCATTCCATGAACCTCATGGTAACAGTTGCCACCAAGTAATGTCTTCCTTGCTATGGTGGACAAATCCTCATCAGGTATGCCTGGGTGTCCCCTTTCTCCCTTCCTCACTGGACAGGACCATTATTACAGAGGCTATTAGGTCAGGGAGCCCACATGAACAGCCGCACAGGACAAGGTATCTGGAGGTCTTGAGTCCAGGATGCACATCAGTATTCTGAAGTTGCGAGCAGTCCAGAAGGCCTTTGAAGCCTTTCTACTGCTCATCCATGCTCACTTTATGTCAGACAACATTATAACTGTCTTCTACGTCAACAAGCAGGGAGGAATGAGCTCCACCTCCCTATGTGCAGAAGTGGTCAGCCTGTGGAACTGGAGTGTCAGTAATTTAATCACCCTATTGGCAGCCTAACTTCCGGGGAAACAAAATGTGCTTGAAGACATTTTGCAGTCAACCATGAGTGGGAGCTCCACAACTTGGCACTGTGCAATATTTTTGCTCTATTGGAAACTCCAACCAGTGATCTTTTTGCCTCTCAAAGAAACAGGAAATGCATCACATATTGCTTCAGAGGAGGCCTATGTTGTCATTTCCACTTTGCTTTTATCTTGGTCGGACCAGTTCAACTGTGCCTTCTCTCTGTTATCACTCCTGCCAGGAGTTCTACACAAAATCTGGGAGGACAGGGAATGGGTCATCCTGATCACCCCTATTGGCCCAGACAATTTTGGTTTCCTTCCTCTGCCATAGAAATCCTATGTGATGCTGGGCAAGTCACTTAAACCAGTTTTTTCATAGGTTGTCATTAACTGTGTTTTCCCCATTTTCTGGGTGCCTGACTTGGCATCTGATCTGTAGACGTGCTGAGCACTCAGCTACCAATGAACTCAATAGAAGCTGTGCTTTGTACGTATAAAGTGCTGTATAATGCTAAGTACTCTGAAAAATCAGGTCTTAGGTATCTCAAATTAGGTGTCTGTAAAATTAGGATAACACCAGTCCCTTCTCTCACCGGGGTGTTGTAAAAATGTATTAATTAATATTTGTGGAGCAGTCAGATACCATAGCGGAGCACCATAGAAAAGCCAAGAGGAAATGAATAATTATATCTTCAGAGCAGGATTTGAATAGCATGCAGTAAATAAGGCCTGGGCAGGGCCACCCAGAGGATTCAGGAGGCCTGGGGTCTTCGGCGGTGGGGTCCTTCCGCTCTGGGTCTTCGGGGCTCTTTGGCGGCGGGTCCTGGAGCGAGTGAAGGACCCACCGCCAAACTGCCACCGAAGACCCGGAGCGGAAGGAGCCCTTGTCGCCAAAGACCCGGAGCGGAAGAAGCCCTTGCCGCTGAAGACCCGGTGCGGAAGAAGCTCCGGGTCTTCAGCAGCGGGTCCTTCACTCGCTCTGGGTGTGTTCAGCGGCACTGAATGACCTGCCACCAGAGACCCGCTGAAAACTCTCGTGGGGGCCCCTGCGGGACCCGGGGCCTGGGGCAAATTGCTCCACTTGCCCCCCCCCCCCCCCCGCCCCCGGGCGGCCCTGGGCCACATCTTGAACAATGAAGAGAAAACAAAATGTGGAATACTTGCTCATTAAATGAACAATGTTCATCCCGTGCACTGAATGAGGTAGGGTCCTGTGGAAAAAATAGTGTGTGATCATGTAATTAAAGACTGTGTCTTAATGCACATGCACAACAGAGCTGAAATGAGGTTTCACAGGCAACCTTAATTTTAGCATTTCCTAACTATTGATTGTTTAATTTTGCGATCTTAATAATGTTCTTTTCTCATAGGGTTTTTCTGTGATATATTACATAGCATTCTATGCAATCTGCCATTTAGTAGTAGTTAAGGAATAAGAAATTTTAAAGGTAGATGACCAGTTTGTTTGAGTTTTGGCCATATCAGACTTTGCTGGCCTCCTTCTCCCTATTGCTACTGGTATAGCACCCAACAGACTTCTGAGGTGTTTCCTAACAACAAAGTTTTGTTTAGGGCTGCGATGGGGTGTCCACCCCACACAAGACCTGAAGGGATTAAGATGGCCAGGTGGGCCAATTAACCACCAGGGAGCAATGACTAATTAGAAATTAGGCTCAGATGGACAGGAACAGGAGGGGCCTGAATAAAGCCCAGTAGCTGGGGGGCAGGGGGGAGGGCTGCAGAGAGAGAAACAGCAGTCACTCTCAAGGTGAGAGAAGGTAAGGTAGAAATTAGCCCAGAGATACAGCAGCAAAGTTTGGGACTGTGCAGATCTTGACTGTAGAGTCCCTGGGTTGGAACCCAGTGTAGAGGGCAAGCCTGGGTTCCCCTACTAGTTACTGGGCAGTGGTGTCATTAAAGGGCAATGAGAGGAAGGACTGCCTGGGACAGTGGGTCCTGAGATACTTTGATACTCTGAAAGGGGAAAACTAGAGTGACCTGTCTGGAGGGCCAAGCCATGAAGCAGGAGTAGTCGAGTTCCAAGCGAGTGAGACAGGGAGAGTGGCTGAGTGAGCAACCACAGGAGGGACGTCAGACTGGCAGAGCTAATTCCCAAATATGGCTGGAAGAAGGTGGTCTGGCAATGAGTAGAGCACCCAGTGCGATAATCTATGCTTGCAGTTTGAATAAGACCTTCTGGTATAACCATAGTTAGGTAAGGGGGCTGGAGCACAACAGCCCAGTTGTACAGTTGGGACCCAGGCATGAACCACTGTTGATATAATAAGCAAGGTTGATAAGGCTGCCATGGTCAGTGCTACAGGAGCCAATATAGAGATGCTCCAGTGCTTAGTAGGTGCTCACTCAGAGGATGGTCCTGATCATTGTCCATGAGCCATGTCATCCTCAGTAGGTGGGCTCTATATTTTAAACCCATTTACTCATTTGGTAGATCCCATGTTTTGGTGGGAGACTTCAGCAGCAGCACAACCCTAGCTTGCACAACAGTTGTCAGTCATCCTACCGGATAAAGCCCAGAATTACATCCAGTATGATGGAAGGCATTGCAAATGGAGTGGAACTGGTGGAGCAGAATCTTCTGACTGATACCTTTACAGTGGCAGGAATGGTGGGTACCCATCTTGTAGTACAGCAGCTTGTGTGAAAGGGAGATTCAGGTTGAGTGGAAGTTGGTGCAGCTCCAGGAAAGTTGTCCAGAGTACTTCTCAAAGGAGACCCACAGTATAGAGAAAAGGAAGGGGGAGTCACTGGGGTATACAGTAGTGGGGGCAGCCAGAAGTTTGTAGTGAAGCTGCTCCTGCCTACAGGACCCATTTAGGGAGGAGTCACCAGGCAACTAGTCATTCAGCTGAGAAGCCTTATAAATTAGAGCTGTCTCTTGCTAGATTTATGCTCTTTCCATAGATGAAGTGATTTCTTTTCCTACATCTAATAGAAACACTTCACTTCCCCTCAATATAACAAATACCGTAAAATTACTTACCTTACATAGAATAAAATAAACCTTCACAATTAAAAATAAACCAGAAAGTAAATCAATAAAAAAACCAAAAAACCCAAACCACACAAACCCACAAGTGACCATTAAAAATGTATAGACTAGTATCAAAGTTAGAATGATACTTAGGTCCCAAAGATTGAAATGCAGCTCTATGAATAAATAATATTATGAAGGCCTGAAGTAGATTCATAATTAAAATACATTTGCACTATGATCCTGTAGAGTGGATTACAGGTTCTGAGTTAGGAGTGATGTCAGGGCTTCTCAGAATGATCCGGATTGTAGGGGAGAAAAGATGACTCAAGTTTTTTGAAGGAGAGACAAATAGAATGTGCAGCATACATAATTCTTTTCAACTGGCTAGTGACTGTCTGGTGCCAAATAATTTTAGAATGAGCTTGGTGCCCCATCATCATGGTAGGTCTATGTTTGATAAAAAGAAGGAAGAAGAAAATGAAATTGAGAAGGGAGGGGGGTGTTAGAAGACATCACTGAATGAACATGTGGCTGAAACCCTTTGGACCTTTATAACGTGCTGGCTAATGTAAATGTGTACCACTGCACTGAACCAGCTGGCTCACTATGACAGCCAATAGAGATTCTACTTTAGTTCAAGTGATAGGAGTCTGTTATGTGGAGCTGAGAGTCCTGGATTCTGTTTTGGAGCTGGGTTCTGGGTATTCTCTTCCCCACTACTGCATATTTGTAGTATAGCTGATGGCCTAGATGTTAGTTTATATCTATACAGTACAAACTTTGAACAATTTTCAGTGAGCTCTGCCTTATGGAGCTGAGGTTTCTGTTTTGATATATGACTGTACTAGCACTGATGATGAGAAAAAGCTAGTGCTGGTGTGACTCTTCTTACTGAGATGAGTCTGTAGTTTTTGTTGGTTTATTTTTCAACAGTTCTATTTTAAAATTCTTGTGCACCCGGGTCAGAAACTATACTTTCTCTTTTTGCTGCAAAAACCTATGCAACGGGTTCTTTTCACCACTGTGGCACCTTCTGCTGGTTGCTCTGGGAATTAGCTCTGTCCATCAGCAGGGCACCCTCCTCTTGTGGTGTCTCAGGCCTGGGCTACACTGGGGGGTGGGGAGGGGAAATCGATCCAAGTTATGCAACTTCAGCTACGTTAATAACGTAGCTGAAGTTGACGTACTTAGATCTACTTACTGCGGTGTCTTCACTGCGGTAAGTCGACTGTTGACACTCCCCTGTCAACTCCGCCTGCGCCTCACGCTCCAGTGGAGTACCAGAGTCGACGGGAGAGCGCTCGGCATTCGATTTATCACATCTTCACTAGACCCCTGCTGGATCAATTGCTCTGGAGGTAAGTGTAGACTTGCTTTCACTCTCTGTCGGTGCTTCTCCACCGTCTCTGCTGTCTGGGGGACCCGCATCGCTCCTAGACTGCGGCATCCCCCAACTCCATTGTCTCCCCCCTTCTGGGTGAACTGGAAGTCCTTTGCCTGGCCTCTTGCCACAGTGGCGAACAGTGGCCCCTGGGCCATTTCCCCGTAGCCTCAGCACCTACTCAGCCCCTGTATCAAGGCCTCAGTCTGGGAGCCAGCCAGGCTGGAGCTCCGCTTAGTCCCCTGACCCTTCCCAGCACTCCTCTGTCCCAGGGACTTCTCTCTACAGGCAGCCAGGCCTTCTCCCTCAAGCTTCAGGGAGAGATTGAGCTCCTCTCTGCCCTGCAGCTTTTCTTTTAGGGCCCAGCCTGGCCCTGATTGGCTGCTTCTAAGCCTTCCTCTGGTTGGCTGGGTTCTGCACAGCTGCTCCAAGGGCTGCTATTAACCCTTGGCCAGCCAGTGAGGGGCAGCTGCCCCATCCCAACCTACCATTATGTTATTGTTGACAGATCAGTTTCACATTTTAGGAAGAGTTGTGTGTATACACTTAATGCTTTCACTGCTGTCTCTTTATAATGGCTTTGCTAGCCTGAATGTTGCAGGAAACAAAGATAGTGTTACATTAGTTTACAAGTCAATATTAAAATGTCTGAAATGCCCTTCCTTTTTGTAATCTGAGCTCTATGACAAATGGTTTACCCCTCAGATTCTGACACTTGCATCTGCCTTTCCGTACTCTTTTTCCTCCCATCTGGTAAGGAGAGGCAGTTGCTGCTTTGTGCTTCCTAGTTATCATAAGTAATGTCTAATCTTTTCAGGAAATCTAGGCATTTCCTTAAAAATTTATTTTAATTTATATCTGCTCCTGCATAATGCTGAGTGCTTCTGGCCAGGTGCTCAACACCTTCAACTTCAATGAGAGTTATAGATGCTCATCATTTTACAGGATTAGGCTCCTTTTCTGTGGTCCTGTGTGATTCTACTTTTAGTTTTGTTGTCACTGATAACTGTTTCTCTGCCTTGCCCTTTACTGTTGTAGTTGCTTAGCACTGATTACATGTAATGTTTTTTAACCAGTACTTTGATCTTTGTGTCCTGTTCTTCAGAGACCATTGCCAACTTTGACCTTTGACTAAAATTACTATTAGTCCGTAAAGCCATTATAAATATGTTCTTCCTTCCCATTCTACAAAATGCTCTTTAGGATTATAGAAGCAATGACATATGATGTCAAAAGTTTTCAAAATATGGATTCATTCTGAAAAAAAGGTTTAAATGAACACTTGCAACTATTGGTAATAAAGGGAAAATGGTGACGGTATATAGGTCTTAATGTGTCCCTGAAGAGTCATTTGTGCTTTTTGTCTACCAAAGTACATTCAACTTTAGTGAAAAAGCAGTTTCTATTTTCAACCTCTGTCAGACTATTATATTTATGTTATATAATCATATGTGTTCTATTTGAATTGTAAGTAGAACATTTTCTGCCAAATTAACAATATATTAAAATATATGTAGTTGAGATTTTCTTCCTTTTGTACGGATGTAAATAAAACACCAGACAATCATAAACATTTTATTTCTAAGTATTGTAAATTATTATTTATTTAATGTTTTCATTATAGCAGCACCAACATGTCAGATCATAATGTGGTCCCTGTTGTGCTAGGTGCTATACAAACACAGAGGTAGACAAGGTTTACAGTCTAAGAATAACAAAGTTAAATGTACTGGGCTGTATGAAACAGGTCACCTTGGTTTTAATAAACAGGATGTTAGTAAGTATCAAACATAGTTTAAGACAATCTTTAGTCATCAGTTAGTTACCTTTACTGTATCTGAATGGCAAGATCATGCATGATCTACAGTCGAAAAACACTCAATTCAATCACATAACCAGATGTGTATTTTAAAGAAGTAAATATGGCTTAAAAATAATACCCTCAAAAGCTGTGAAATTACATAGGTGAATATTATTGGTCACCCTTAAAATAGAATGAATAGTTGCTATCAAATGGTTGAGAAAGTTTAAGATTCTTATAGAGAGGCAGTTTGCTGAGAAATTTCCACAGTGGAATAATAGAAAAGAATTGCCAACTGCCTCATATATTGCTAACAGTATAAAATACTTATGGTATGTATACTTCAGCAATTCAATTGCGCATTCTTGTGCTAAATGTACTGATGATTTTTTTTTCTTATTAGTCTCTTATTTCCCTATAAAAAAATTTTAACAGCCTGATATTGTCATTTTTCTTTATACAGCCATTCTTAAAAAAAACCAAAACTTATTTCATATGCTTATGGTTTTTAGGTCACATTTCTAATTTTTTGGCCTAATAGTTTAACGTTTTCAATCTCTTCAATATTTAAAGTGGGTAATTTTGGAATCCATTGAATAATTAAACTGGCTCAATTTTTAATCAATTTAATTTTAAACTCTTTTTAGATGTAGGTCAATCTAAACATTGAACCATTTCAAAAGTTAAACAAGAATAACTGGTCTCTTGATCCAAAATTATGGTTATCGAGCAGGATTAGGGATTTATTTTGTTCATTGTATTTCTTTTCTATGCTTAGACTTTAAAAAGTTTAACTGTTAAAATTATCAATTAAAATATTAGTTTTGGACTGCACTGTTTTTAATAAGATATAATAAGAGAGGTAATTTAAAATCACTTAGTGCAATTTTAAATTACTACAGTAGAAAGGTGCTTTATGCACTTCATTAGATTTTAAAAAAATGGAAATGCTGCAATAATTATAAATTACAATAGGTAATGCATGCTCAAACCTCCCTTTCTAAACTAAGCATTCTCAAAAATGTGAGGTGTTTTAGCAATATTAAATCGCACTACATTGCACATGATCAAAACCCAATATTATTTCTTAAATTTCTCCAGTTTGGACATTTTCCTGCTTAGAAATGGTACATAGCCAACAATTCAGAAAATCACTCCTTAATCTATAATCTCAGGTTGCCTTAGTTTATTTATAAAATCTTTTTTTTTGTTGAAACAGTCATTCACCCTATATCTGTAAGAGTCAAAATTTCCCATTGCTGGTCATAGCATTTCTGCTTTAGCGGGTAAAAGAATGTTCCAAGTCATAAGTCCTGGCACTTATTGGGTTAAAACAAAATGGGAGGGCAATCAAATTCCAGTTCTACCAAAATTAGAAAATATGTAATCATAAATTTAAAAAGGAAAATTTGCTTTGGCTTGCAAACCTAAATTATCAACTGTATGTGTTTTATATTTTATTTAAAAATACGATAGCAAAAAAAGAACTGGATTGGGGAAAATACATTCAGACACCATTTCCTAGGTTGTTTGTAGCTGACATTTGCTTAGGAAGAGCTTTAAGAAAATGTTATCCATCTAGTTCTTTCTTTCTTGACAAAGAGCCAAGACTCTAGCTTTTATGTTCCTTTTTACAGTGTGCAAAGTCATGTCAGACATTTTCAGAGATTTTTGATGCGTGGATGTCTTCTGTCATCTACAATCATGTTTGTACTCTTGAGCCAGGCCTATCGAAACTGAACTCTGCTGCTTTGCTGCAGGTCAGCTTTCATGGACAATTAGTGTTGTAACAGCACTTTGGTCACAAGTTGTCGTGAATGTTTATCATAAAGGCATCATCCTGTAGTAGATCAGCAATGATCAGCTAGTCCTCTGTTTTCTGAAGCATTTCATGTTAGCCTTTTCTTTGATATGAGTCAGGCATCTGCTCCATAAGGCCTTGTCCGTTGCTTCTCTGCAGTTATCTGAGAGAAGCCTTAGGCCCTTCAAATGTACTGGTTATTTTTTTCCTCTTTGCTCATCTTGTTCCCTGTGTCCCCTCTCAGTAACTGTCAGAGGCCCCCATCAGTGCACAGTCTGACAAGAATGAAAAGAGCTATCTTCCTGCTGTTTGGCTCTGTGTCAGTATCGACAAGTTGTACGTGTTTGACGCTACATGAGGTGACTGGTTCCAGCAGTATGCAGAAGTAAACCAATAAATCTTCAATGTCACTCCACTTATTGCTACTTGATTGCTCTTTTCCACCTGAAAATCACCATGGAAACAAATACTTTTGAAAGGTTTTTCTTTCAAAAGTCCACAGCTGATAGTATTTTTAAAGGTACATCCTTGTATCTGAATCATCCCCTATAACTAGTGGGACATTAACTTAAGATCTGTTTATTAAATTACACTTGGTACTGATATAACATTTTTCATCTGAGAATCACACATTATTTTACAAACAACAATAAAGAATTCCAGTCCCCGGTGATGCAGGTAAGTATTATTCCCATTTTACAGTTGGGTAAACTGTAACCACAAGGAAAATTAATGACTCAATCCTGCTTTCAGTGAAGTTAATGGCAGTTGTTTTAGCATGCTGGCACATACTCTACTGGAACGTGTATGTCAACCTGGGCTGCAAGGGTCACTTCCAGATTCAGCGTAGACATATCCTAGGTGACTTGCCCAAATCAGTGTGGGAAGCCTGGCTCCCAGACCCCTGCTCTAACCACAAGACGATGACTTCCTGCTTAAATGAAACCCATTTGTCCAATATGAATGTCTGAAAAGCAGGAGGAAGGGTAAATATAAATTCTTGTCTTTATACACACTGGAAGGTTGTTCTAGGCTCCAGACTTGATGATGCATGTATCTCAATATGCTGTATATTTATGTCTTTGGCCCTGATCAGCATGCATGTGAGCTACTTTACGCAAATGAGTAGTTCCCCAGGATTTTTAAAAAATCATGCAGTTTTGTGTCCTTGACGTGGACTTGTTTCGTTTTCAGTGTGAATGTCAGGCATTACATTTTGTAGGACAGTGATGATTTAACTTGTGATTTCTCATTCTGTTTTTTTTAATCTTATGAATTATTAAAAATTTGATGTGCAAAAATCTTTTGTAAACATTGCCACATATGTGGTGCTTTACTTAGCCCCTTGAGTGCCAAACATAGTGTGTGCAGCATCCATTCTGATACGGAAGATTCCATGAAACAGAAGAAATACCCTGCATCTCCACACTTTTATGGACATGCAGAGAACAACCAGAGGGCATCAAAGCAGTCGAATTCTTCTCTATTCCAGCATGAGAAAAAGCATAGGTTTCTTTTCTTTAGTCTATACCATACATATATGAAGCCTGCTGTTGTGTGGTTTCAACCACTCAAAAACAATTATTGATATTGATCACCATGTCACAGAAATAACAAAATGATAACCTAGTTTTGGTTTAACTAGCATTTATGTATAATTGTAGCAATAATACTATAGTCTACTAGTAAAGATGCTAATTTTGTTTACTTTTTTTAACACAGCTATCCCAATAAATGAAACATTACAACATAGAATTATTTTAGAAAATTCCTCGCAAATCTCTGCTCTGTTTTTTGTTTTGAATGTAGGGTCTTGGGTCTGTTCCATGTACGGTTTTGATTCTGCTTTCCTGGAACACTCAGATCTTCCTTTGACTGCCAGGGGCCTTGGGTGTAAATATAAAATTGGGCCCCAGTTCCTTCTTTGCCCCAAAATGCACTGTTTTATACTTATCTGCAAATGCTATGTGGAGAATACTTTCAAACACCTATTATGTTTTTGCTTTATGAATAATAGATTATTAAATTAAAATCAGCACGTGGCCCTCATTTCAGTTTAGTAAATATACTAGTGTAAAATGGATATGTGCTAAATAAGAAGATAATTCATTTCAGTTGTGGGGAACTGTAAGCCATGATAAATGATTTTCCTGCGCAAAATTCCCCATCTCTGAGACAGTATTAGTTTTTCCTTTAATTACCAGCCCCAGTAATGTTTCCTATCCATAACTGTCTACAGAATAGACTGTTGTTGAGCAGAGGGTATGGCCTGTTTACTCATCCGTTGAAAAGAGTGCCTAAGTTCTACCAAGTCTTCCTCACTTGCACTGAACTGCCTCACAGGAGAGTGTCCTTCATTAAAATATTTAAATATTAATGTTTAATTTTACAGGCAGAAAACTTCAATGTCATTTTAAGGATATGTAACTTGGCTGGGGAATTTTTGTCCATTACAAACTGTAGAGTCTTCTTTTTGAATCTTAAAGGAAGACAATTTAGAACGATGCCACCAAGCTTCCATCTTGAAAAGTTTGACTTATATCTTATTTTCCTGTTGCAAAACAACAACAACGAAAAAGAAGTTGTCAAGGGTGGTTCTTTCAAAAATGGCTTAGCTGACATTAGCTGCAAATGAGCAGAGCGACACTAACTACTAATTGATTACAGTAATTACGCAGTCTTTGGCTAGTTTGTATTGGCAAACTATATATACTCCTCGCATAAATGTGAACTTACAGAATGCACAGAAAAGGTCACTCTCATTTGCATGATAGGCTTCATTAGAATATGCTAAGGACAAGACCTAGTGTTTTATGACTTCAGGTGATGAATAGCTACCATATTACTCTGCTAGCTGAAAGCATGTTTCAGTCACCTTAATTTACATGCTGTTTTCTAATGCTAAAAAAAAAAGAAAAAAAATCTGTTTGCTCTCTTAGGGAACTGGCAACAGATAACAGTTTAATTTTATTATGGTTTGCATTTAATTCTGTTCTTTGTGCAGAGGTAACAAAATCATTTCTCAATACTTTTATTTGAAGGAAAAATTCTTCCTGTCGCATATGCATTTTTAACAATAATGGTTATTTTTAATATGAAACTACAACAGAAAGAACTATTGTCAACAATGCTCAATGTTTTTACTCTGCCATTGATAAAAATGTTTTTACGTGACCTTTGGGGGGAATCCCTAATTTCCCTGAATTTTTATCTCTAGGTTTTAGTATACATACCTAAAACTGACGTTAGCTTATTACCTTAGTGTTCTGAATTTCTTGAGTGCTGACATGCACTGACTTTTCCTGACTTTCACATTAAAATAATGAAATTTCACCTTATTATTAATTTTGCCCTTTAATACTTACTGTATTCTTGAACCAAAACTGTTTGCATATTACAGAGAAGTGAGCATAAAGTGTGGGTACTATGGAGGCTTACAAAGCTCATTATTATAGGAAAGCAGAACATAACTGCTTGAGGTGAGACACTCCAGTGAGAAGGGAGAATTCTATACATTTTACTGCTTTTTTCTTTTTCTTTTTTCTTTTCCATTTACAAGGACATTAAACCAGTAGTTCTGAAATCTGTTTCAATCAATGTATTTTTAATATGAAGCGTACAGTACATTTCCTTACTTTCCATTATGAAAATGTTCCAGTAACTTGGTCTCCTATCACATTGTGATTGTTCCTATTAACTGTCTTTATCCTAAAAATCTCATTATAACAGAGAAAAAAAGATTTTGCTCATAAAATCATTCCTGTAATGCCTATCACTGCTTAATTAGCAATTAATGTAACTTGCTGTGTTAACACAGGGTTAACATTTTTTAGATATGTTCCTATTATAAAGTTTCTTAGTCTTTCAGAAGCTGCTCCAGCGAGTAAAACTGCGTAGAAAATGAAAAAAGTGGACAGTTTTGTTATAGATTGCAGTTTTGTAATAAAATTGTACAATGAGCTTGCACAAGCTATTTAAAATATCATTGCTGCCACTGAACAGGTCTGTAATTTATTTATTTGGGAATGTTAGAGGCATTTCTGATTTATTTGTTTTTAGAGAAGTTTTGTTAAGCAAGATAATGAGCAGAGCTGGTGTTAATCATTTACTATGCAACTCTGAAAAATGAAAATTTTGCATATCTTTAATACTGTTGGGGAAAATAAATTCACTCATAATGCTAATGGTCTATTGGTATAATTTTAAAAAAATATTATCTGCTACTCTGGAGAAATTCAATATATTTATATGTTATGCTAAAAGCTAAACTAATCAATATATAATTATATATCCATATGTACATACATATTGAGTAATCAGAAGTATTTGTTATCTGTAAAGATGAAAAATGAATTTGTTGGTGGTCATTGCCATAGGTGATTACATGTTTGTTTATTGATAGCCTTCAGGTGAATATATTCCTCATGTATGCACAATACCAAGTTTATTTTCTGTTGTGGTCTCTCAAGAATACTAAATTATTTTGGTGACATTGTCTGGTCCAAGCATTACAGGTTTAAAAAATATAGTAAAAGTGGTAATTATTTTAAGGATCTACTATAACACTAGTTGAGTTGACTGAAAGTTTAGGGGCTCCTTAACATGTCATCTCTGTGCGTCCAGTTCATCATTTCAGTGTTCATTTTTTTGCATGGCAATCTCAAATCTAATGTACTGTCCACTGTTACTGCTAGGTCTCTTTCACCATTACTGCTTTCCAGTTGAAAAACTGTCTCTCTGTTTCTCTGACTGTACTGGGAGCCTGTGTCTCGGTGTACTACTTTATCAAGGTGCCTGCAAAGGCACACATGTTGCTCAGTTATGTCCCTCCATGACAGTTGCCACAGAAACTTTGTCAAGTGGGCTCTTTGCATTTTCACATGACCTTCTGTTTTCAGTGGGACTACTTATGTGTGCAAAGCTAGGCATATGCTTAAGTACTTTCCTATATCAGCCTTACACCTGAGCAACACTGTGGCCTGTACTATCTTTTCCATTGAAGATGTATGGATAAGAAAGAACCCATCTTGACTTTCAGACCCCACACTGATTTTGTAGGGGTTGGCATGGAGAGGACCAGTGATCAGTGACATGGAAAGACTGCCAGATGGAGAGATTAAAAAGTATTATGACTGTTTTGTTTAGAAAGGAAACAAATAGGAAACATAGTAGAAGTGTATAAAAAAAAATTAATGGCACAGAGTTATTTAGTCAGGTCTTTCAGCCACCCTTTTGGTCACTGCATCAGGGACTGAATTGGTGACTTCCAGAACTGAAAGCATGACCTGTGATAGCTCAAGCTAAAGAGCCAATACTCTGTGATTGTGGGCTGTAATAACTGCAGTCATCTGTGGATTGGCACAGGGAGGGTCTTGTACTTCCTCTGCTCAGAGGAAAATTTAAAACTGACAAAAGGAAATGTTTTGTATGCACTTGCTAATTAACTTGTGGAACTCACTGCCATAAGATTAATAGGAATTAAAACAATATTAGACATTCACACTACTGATAATATCTGCAGTTACATTAGAAAAGATAAAAGTTTATAAGGGCTATAAACCTTTAGGTTTCAAGACATAAGGCAACCACTCACTACCTAGGAATGAGGAAACAATTTCTCCTTGAGCATGTCATTGCATAATTGCCTATTACAAGGATTTCTTCTGAGGCATCTGGTACTGAGAATGAACACCAGACTAAATACCATATCGATGTGATCTGGTATGGCAATTTCTTCTTCAAGTGATGGTCCTTATATGGACTCGAGATGTGGTTGCCCATGCGCCAGAGCCAGAACTCTTTGTCATAGTGTCTGTTGATCCACATGTGCATCGTGCGTTGGCCATGTGGTTCGTCTGAGGCTTTAAGAGGTTGTGTGGGTCGATGCTGCTCCAGTTCCCTTTTACTGCCTCATGACCAGAGTCAGAATCTCTCTTCCTCCTTGCTCTTAGCCCGCTAAGAGAATCTTGTCCGTTCCTTCTGTAAATAGTTTTTCTAGTTGTATATAGTTGTCTATTGGTTTTTAGTTAATTAGGTCTCCCCTCTTGGACTTTTTTTCCCCTTGCAGAGCACTCCTCTATCTGGGGACTA
Organism: Trachemys scripta elegans; assembly: GCF_013100865.1. Lineage (NCBI taxonomy): Eukaryota > Metazoa > Chordata > Testudines > Emydidae > Trachemys > Trachemys scripta. Next base: position 185,536,157 of record NC_048299.1, on the reverse strand, counting down.
TACCAGAGATGCCAGAACTGGGGTGGGGTGTAGGCGGGAAAAGGGGGCTGGGGGCCAGAGCCCTCACACTTTTTGAAAGTTGGGGGGACCTGGCTCATCCACTTCTTACTGGTGCGGACACCTTCCCCTCCTCTTACCCCTGAGGCCTATTCCCCCCCCCCCCCCCCCCCCCCCCCCCCCCGGCCAGGCCAGCGTGGAGCCTGGCGAGGAAGCCCAGGCAGCAGCTGTGGGGAGCCATGGTGGACCCTCCATCTGCCTGGGATGTGGGGCGAGGGGCTGAGAGCAGACTCCGACCTGTGTCCCCACCCTGAGGGGACCCCCCATGCCCAGGGCAGGTAGAGGGTCCGCGACTCCATGCCAGCTTCCCACAGCTGCCCACATGGCTCTCCCCGACTCAGGGGTGTGGGGGAGGCTCGGACAGTCTGGCCATGGTGGGAGCTGCACGGGCAGCTGTGAGGGGCCGGCGTTGAGTTGCGGACCCTCCACTTGCTCTGGGCGGGAGGTCAAGGGAGCAGGGACACGGGCCAGGGGCTGCTTGGACCCCTGCACCATGAGCAAGTGGAGGGTCCGCTGCAGCTTCCTACAGCAGCATGTCGGCTCTTATCATGGCCGGGCTGTGGTCCTGAGCCCCCACCCCTTCCGGTCAGAGCAGGGGGCCTGGGACATAGGCAGGGGGCTTCTTTCGCCCCCATTCTACCCTGGGCGGGAGGGGGAAGCAGGCTCCCTGGCCCCACCCTGGCTTCTGGCTTGGCTGAGGGCACTTTTGGGAGGGCTCTAGCGCCCCTGGACTATGCCCCTGTAAGCTGGCTTGAAAAGCTATGCTTCGTGCCCGTGACCCTTCTCTGCGAGCAACGAGCACCAATGCTGTCTCTGTTGTCTCAGCGAGGTCCACATCATCACCCGCTGCTCCACCTGCCGCTCATTCCCGCTTCGAACTCAGGAAGCTAGGCAATGTCGCCTCTGCAAACTCCTTACCCCTTGGGGGAGTTCTGCTCCACTGTGCAATGCAGAATTTTGCAGAATTCCCTGTTTACCCCCAGAGAATTTCTGGCAGCACCTGGGGCCACTGGCCTCTGCAGAGCCCAGCTTGGAGTGAGCAGAGCACTCAGCCTGGTAGGGCTGGAGGCTGCACACTCTTTGATTTTCATTCTCCTGAGGACAGGAGAGGGCCCGTGAGACCCAGCTCTGGCAAAGGATGAGGAAAGAGGCAGGAAGCCGCACTGGACTATGTCCCCTGGCAGGATAGTAAAGAAGTTGGGAGGAGTATAGGCTCTGGGGGTGCTGGTGTCTGCGACTGGGCTCGGGGGGCCCCGCAAATGGAACTGGATTATTGTAGGGGCTTCTTTAACTCTCTGCTCCTAGGGGAATCTTTTTTGCTGTTGTCTGTATTGTTGGCATACTTGCTGACAGGTATTTTGAAATAAATGACCAAAATAATTGAAACTGGAGTAATTACATTATGTTATTTTGACAAATAAAATATGCAGTATTTTGCAAAATTTTAAAATATTGCATGCAGAATTTTTAATTTTTTTGCGCAGAATGGTCCCAGGAGTACCTGATGAAGGAAGCTATGTGCCCACGTGTGCAATCAGATCTGGCACCACCAGACCCGCTGGAGTGGCGCCCGTTACCAATGGTGAGCGCTTTCCCAGGCCCTTCCTGTATGGTACCAGCAGTATGCGGTACCAAATGCTGAAGCCCCACCATGCACATAAGAAACGTGGACATAGGCATAAGCACAGCTCCCTGATGAGGATTGCCTCTACACACAACGTTGCCTCCCCAAAAGCTGCTCCAGGTCAGGTCAGAAGTCGTACATCAACTCAGCTGCTCTGAGCCACCGCCTTCACCTCCAGCATTGTTGATGCCATCGGGGCCATCCAAACGTTCACACCTGGTCCTGCAAATGCCAGGACACTTGTCCCCACTGACACCTACAGTCGTGCTCATGCTGCCGTACGTTGGCTCCTCTCGGCGTGCTGGGTGTCTGGCCACCTTATGGCTTCCATCTCCAGCAGATGAATCTCTCCTGCTCCGTCAGCCTCCTGCTCTGCTCTGCCTCTCACCGCTGGTACTGCCACAGGAATGCCCTATTCTACCCTGTCTCATGCCGGCGGCACCACCAGCGCTGTCTCTGCCAGACCCATCCTCCGATTCTGAGTGGTCCTCTGAGCTGGACCATGCATTCTCCCCTATGTGCTGCTATAACCCAGACCCTTGGCGCCAGCCCTACCCGCTGGCCTATGGTTCTTCTGCAGAAGCATGGTTTTGTTACCCACAAGGGCCACTGATTCCCGATGACCCATATGCCTGTCCCTACTTAATATATGGAGATATACCTATCTCATAGAGCTGGAAGGGACCCTGAAAGGTCATTGAGTCCAGCCTCCTGCCTTCACTAGCAGGACCAAGTACTGATTTTGCCCCAGATCCCTAAGTGGCCCCCTCAAGGATTGAAGCCACAACCCTGGGTTTAGCAGGCCAATGCTCCAACCACTGAGCTATCCCTCTCCCCCGCTTGGCCCACTTGGGATCCTTACTGGGATCATGGATTATTGTCGCTGCCATATCACTGGCCATGCCCTACCTGCACCACCCCTCTTTCCACCTATGATGAACTCCAGGACATCACCACACCACTGGCACCGCCAGTCCCTACTGGAGCCTCTTCACCCCCCAGATGACATGCTCATCCCCCCGACGACCATAGTCAGTACTAGGACCTGCTTTGGCACATGGCTGTGACTCTCAATCTGCAAGTGGAAGAAGTTCAGAACCCACAGAGCCAGTTCCTGGATATCCTGCAACCTTCTGAGCCTTCTCGCACTGCCCTCTCTATCCACAAAGTCATCTTGCTACCAGCCTGGCATACTCCAGCTTTCTGTGCCCCCGCCCCAAAGTGGGCAGAACACCACTACTTTGTGCCATCTAAAGGTATAGACTTCCTGTTTACCCATCCGTCCCCCAACTTGCTCGTGGTTGTGATTGAGCATGCCTGATAACAACACCTCAAGGCCACCCTTCCCGATTGGGCGGCAAGGAAACTTGACCTGTTGGGTTACAAGGTCTACTCCTCTGCAGGCCTCCAGTTCTGCATTGCCAACTACCAGACCATCCTGATGAAGTACAACTTCTCTCTTACTCCAAGTTGTTGGAGTTCCAGGTCTTTCTTCTGACAGAGAAACAGAAGGATTTTCAGGCCCTACTGGATGAGGGCAAGTTAGTTGCCAAGGAGGGCCTCGAAGCCGCGGTTGATGCTGGTGACACCACGTTGTGCTCTTCGGTGTCCAGGATGGTGCTCTGCTGCGATTCCTGGCTTCAATTCTCTGGCTTTCCCAAGGAGGTCCAGATCACCCTAGAGGACCTGCCCTTTGACAACCACAAACTCTTCAGCGATAAAACAGGCAAGTCCCTCCACTCTCCTAAGGACTCCTGGGCCACCCTCCAGTCGCCTGGCATCTACACCCAACCCACAGGCAGCAGCAGTCATCCTTCCAACCCTGCCCTTGCACTGCCTACCAGCCCTACCCTCAAGATGACAGGAGCCATTTTGCCAACACCCACACATGCTGTGACCTCACTACTCTGCTGCTGCCACCTCCGCCACCTCCACCTTCTTGCAACGTCCATCCAAGAAGTCCTCTAGACTCTTTTCCTGAGAGCCGTGAACCTCACTCCACCCCTCCCGTGGCACCTCAGATCGTTTTGGGGTGCCGCCTCTTTGTCCACAATTCTGATAAGATCACCACTGACTGATGGATGTTGTTCACCGGGGCACCTGATGAAGTTCCTCTAATTCTCTCCTTGTCACCTGCTCCATGGTGACCCTGGGGATCCTTCCCAATGCAATCTCCTCCAGGAGGAAGCACAGACACCCTCCTCCAGAAGGGCGCCATAGAATGTATCACACGGTGTTACCATGGCCGTGGTTTCTACTTCTCTTATATCCTTGTGCTGAAGAAGAGGGGTGGCTGAACAAATTCATACGCAAGTAACGCTTCCAGATGGTCACGCTCTCCATCATTATCCCGTCCCTTCCCCATGGAGCCTGGTTCGCCACTCAATATGAAGGATGAATGCCACTCATTGCAAGTTCCTCTGCTTCCTGGGTGCTCCCCTTTGGGATCACCACCACTCCCCTCATCTTCACAAATGTCTTCGTGGTCATTGCGGTCTACATGCGCCATCTAGGCCCATTCCCTATTCCCCCACCTGGACGACTGGCTCCTCATTGCACCGTCTCGTGACCACCTCCTCGCGACTATCCAGACCCTTTGTGACCTCCTGGCCAGCCTGGGGATCTGCATCAAAAAGGACAATTCAGTTCTCATTCCTACCCGCACGTTCACCTTCATAGGGGCGCACTTGGATTCTCTGTGGCCTGAGCCTTTCTACTGTCAGACTGATTCATTACCTTCACTTTGCTTATTGTGCAACTATGTTGTCATCTGTGTACGCACATCTGGCAGTGCCTGTTCCTCCTTGGCCACATGTAAGCCTGCACATTGGTCACACCGTATGCCCGCCTGCATAAGTGTTGCCTCCAGCTGTGGCTCCAGTCAGTCTACAACCCACAGTCAGACCTCCTGGGCAAGCCAGTCCTGCTCGCCACCTCCATTCTGGCTTCCCTCACTTGGTGGTGCAGTCTATCCAGTGTCCTAGCTGGTATCCCATTCACTCCCCCACACCACTCTCACCACGGACACTTCGCTTGTGGGGGGGGGGGGGGGGCGCCCATTTGGAGGGCCACACAACTCAGGGCCTCTGGTCTCCCAGGGAAGCACAGATGCATATCAACATCCTGGAACTGCAGGCTGCCCCTCTTGCTTGCCCCCTCATGAAATCCCGCCACATTCAACTGTTGTCCAACAACATGATGGTGGTTGTATATATCAACAAGCAGGGTGAGGCCTGGTTCCCATCCCTCTGCACAGAGGCCATCCTCCTCTGGAACTGGGTGCCTCAGGCACAGGGTCACTGTCCATGCTTTGCACCGCCCAAGCACAGCAACTCTCTGGCAGACATGCTGAGATTCTACATGAATCACGAATGAGAGCTCCATGATCCCACACTTGGCTTGGTCTTTTGACAACGGGGCACACCATGCTAGGACCTCTTTGCTACAGCCACAAACCACAAACTTCCCCTCTTCTGCTCCAGCAGAGCCCTCTGTCCGGGCCCACAGGGCGACACCTTTCCCCTTCCTTGGACCACCGAACTTCGCTATGCCTTCCCACCCATTCCCCTGCTCCCCCAAATCCTGCACAAGGTGCAGGGGGATCACGTGACAGTCATTCTTAAAGCTCCCTCTAGACCTCATCAGGATTGGTTCACCGATCTCCTCCACCTCTCAACTTTCCCCTGATCTGCCTTCCCACCATCCCAGATTGCCTCACGCAGACACACGGCTGCCCGAGGAACCCAAATCCAGGCCCACTTCACCTTACGGCCTGGTATTTGGATGGGGCTCATGTGAAGACAGGGTGTGACATCATTGCTCAAAGCAGATGGTCATCGACTAGAACTGCTACCAAGCTAAAGGGCTATGCTTCACCAGCTGGATGCACCTCCACCACTAACCTCTGAACTCTGTCTCCATTTCTATCCTCCTGGACGACCTTCACCTTCGACAGTTGGACCTTGCCCACTCCTCCATCCGCATCCTACTGGTGGCACTCAGTGCTTTCCTCCCCCCTGTGGATGGGTTTTCCATCTTCATTCACCTGACTACCACCTGCTCCCTTCGTGGCCTTCTCAACGGCTTCCTGTCTGTGTGGAAGCCTATACCTCTTGGGACCTGCCACCCTCAGTAAGTCACCCTTCGAAGCTCTTGCAACCTGCTCTCTCACCCATCTCTCCATGAAGATAATCTTTTTGGTGGCCATCACCTCAGCACAATGGGTTAGTAAGCTGGCGTCCATGATGGCTTCCCCGTTCCACCTCATCGAGTGCATACACCTCCCAGTCTTCCACCCTAAACCACATACCTCCTCCAGGGCATGCACGTTGCATTCTCTTAATTTCTGCCAGGTGCTGGCTTTTTAGTCTATCTCCAACACACCTGCGTCTTCCATGCCTCACCTTGGTCCTTCCTTGCCATCGCAAAGTGCTGCCAGGGCCATGCCCTCTCCTCACAATGCCTCACTAAATGGATCTCCTTTTGTATTGAGAAATGCTATGCTCTCTCTCATGTTCCTTCCTTCCTGGGAGTCACGGCCTACTGCACATGGGCAAATGCTGCCATGCTGGCCTTCCTTGAAGAAATACTGTGGCAGGACATTTGTAGGGTGGCCCCACACTATGCCATTGCCCCTGCGGTGGTGGTGTATGCGACAGTCAGCTGCACCATCCTACAGACTCCGACTTCTTGCGAGTCTTTGCACCCGCCTCCATGATGAGCACTTCTCGCTACTCTTCCCTGTCTGGAATCTATATAGGGATCATCACTCAAAGAAGAAGAGGAGGTTACTTACTGTCACTGTAGATTCTTCAAGACGTGGTCCTTATTTGGATTTCAATACTCGCTCTCCAGACCTTCTGATGCGGACTCCATCACTTGATGGTAAGAGGTACCTGAAGTGACGTTGATCTGCACAGCCTGTTAAAGCTTGGATGCGTCATGCGGCTGACGCATGACACATGTGCGGGTCAATGGGCACTACTACGAACAGTTCTGGCTCCAGCACATGGTGTGCATGCTCACCTGTTTCTGGAATCTACATAGGGACCACAGATCTCAAAGAAGACCTTCTCATAAACTAGGGAAATGCAACCTAGATGGAACTCCTATAAGGTGGGTGCAAAATGGTTGGAAAACCATTCCCAGAGAATAGTTATCAGTGGTTCACAGTCATGCTGGAAGGGCATAATGAGTGGGATCCCTCAGGGATCAGTTCTGGGTCTGGATCTGCTCAATATCTTCATCAATGCTTTAGATAATGGCACACAGAGTACACGTATAAAGTTTGCGGACAATACCAAGCTGGGAGGGTTTGCAAGTGCTTTGGAGGATAGGATTAAAATTCAAAATGATCTGGACAAACTGGAGAAATGGTCTGAAGTAAAGAGGATGAAATTCAATAAGGACAAATGCAAAGTACTCCATTTAGGAAGGAACAATCAGTTGCACACATACAAAATGGGAAATGTCTGTCTAGGAAGAAGTACTGCAGAAAGGGATTTGGGGGTCATAGTGAATCACAAGATAAATATGAGTCAATAGTGTAATGCTGTTGCAAAAAAAGCAAACATCATTCTGGGATTTATTAGCAGGAGCGTGGTAAGCAAGACATGAGAAGTAATTATTTTGCTCTACTCAACTGGAGAATTGTGGGAGCTGCGGGAAGCGGCGGCCAGTATGTCCCTGTGGTCAACGTCAACAAAATGCCTCGCAGCCTGCAATCAGATTACCCTGATGGGCCGCAGGTTTCCCACCACTGATGTAAAAGGTTGTTATGCAAGGGAGGTTTATGTTGGACATTAGGAAAAACTTCCCAACTGTCAGGGTGGTTAAGCACTGGAATAAATTGCCTAGGGAAGTTGTGGAATCTCCATCATTGGAGACTTTTAAGAGCAGGTTAGACAAACACCTGCCAGAACCTTCAGGAACAATAAGTAACCTCCTCTATTTCCTTAATTCCATAATTCCATTTTCATTCACTATTTTAAGGCTGGTCTCTTTCCTCTCTTTTCTTCCTGTCTCCCTTCTCCTTTCCTCCTCCTAATGCAATCAGATAATTCTTCTTCTCTGACCTTGTGTTTTGTTGAATTTTTCCATAATCCCCTCACAGAGCTCATGACTACCCTCAACAGGCTCCCTACCTTAGATAAAAACACATATGAGCATGGAGATGTGGGGAGTGAGGATTTTCTCGGGTCTAGCACCCTCTCTGCTGCTCTCTGGTGATCTGTTGCATTCAGATATCCTATCGTGCTCTCAGGGTATTTTTGAGAACATATGCCTTTGCCCTCCTAGCTTACCTCTTTCACCTCAGAGAAATTCTGGAATTGACAACAGTTGAAGACAGCTGACAAGGCATCAAGTTGTATTTTTTTTTTTTTTTTGGCTGTTGGGAAGAGGCAGTGCCTACCCACTTTTCACCTTTTGAGGCTTTCAACATTGAGTGATTGGTGAGGGGAAGAAAAAAACCAACTAAATTCAGAAGAGGAGAACATGACACTGAGAGAAAACAAAACTGTTTCTTGAGCAGTCCTGTGTTTTCTCTTGGTGAGGGGGTATGTGGGTTGAAGAGAGGAAGGTAAATGTTAGTTCATTTGCTTCTCCTATTTTTTCTCCTTACCATCAGGTGTTTTTGGCGTCCACCCTTCAGTTAAAGTACAGCAGAGTACTCAAGACTATCCCATTGCACTGTCAATGACCCAACTTCCTTTCTCTGCCACGCTGCCTTGCTGATGCCTGTACTTTTATCACCTGCTCTAAGTAGCACTCTCTCTACCTCCATCATATTTCTTCCCTAGTCACTAAAAATATCTTTCCTCTGCTTCTGACAGCATAGCTAGTGGATGATTTAAATGCCATCTTTACACCCAAAAAAATGTGTGTGTCCTCTTTAGCATAACTGACAGGGGCATGCACACATGCAAAATCTTCTGGAATATAAAAGTACATCAGTAATGTGAAGAGGCAATAGAAGTTCTAATGGAATATATGGGAAAACAGTACAATAAAGGGGTGAACATGAGCAGAGAGCAGGAAAAAAGGATATTTACAGATATTTACATATTTATAGAAATACAGAACTCAGGAACAAGACACTGAGATAGGAGAACAGGCGAAATGACAGGAATGGGAAAAAAGGAAAGGAAAAGACTTGGAGAGTAGAAAGCTGTAGCTAATTTATTTTTGTTTGTGTCTTTCTGTTTCCGTACCGCCTTCTTTCTTTGAATGTGAGTAAGATGTGAGTGGCCCTTCAGTGTGTGCCTCTCAGACTTTTTGGCTCTCCTACCAGGTCTCCCCTTACCATACGTAAACCTGTATAGCATAATCAAAATGTACTTATGTTTATGATGTAGTTCTACCAGAATTGCCTTAGTATTCTGGGAAAGAAAAGCATCCCTAACCGAACAGAACTCTCAGAACAGGAGTACCGGTATGTAAGATTTGCCTGTGTGTGCCAAAGGTCCTGTTATCTGCGAGAGAGAGAGAGAGAGAGAGAGAAAGAATGTACTGCATTTACTAAAAAGTTTGGAACATTTTATTTTAAAAATTCAGATTTGGTTCAATTTGATATCTGGAAGATATTCTGGCCATTTTTGTTGGCCTGTCCCTCTTTATGGGCTTTATCCTTGACCATTGAAATCAGTAGAAGTTTGATCATTAACTTTAGTAGAAACTGGATCAGGCCTTAGAATTGCCATATTTCTTTCTGTCACCATCCTCAGCTTATGCCAGATCTAGGATACAATTAGACAGCTATCATTATAAGTGCTTTTGGACATCACTCATTAGCCAAATGCCAGATGAGGAAGAATGGGTTATGATTGAGTCTTGATATCTAGATCACGTACAAAATGGTATTACCAACATTTTTCTACCTCCTCTTTGAAAGGCAGTGTTGGTTTAATTTCAGAGGTATTTGGGAAAAGTCAAACCTCTGTTTTTTAAAAATAAAAAAGTTTCCTATTTAATTATTGAAAGAATGGAATAGTTATTTTTAATGTCTTAGACTTATTCCTGGAATGCATGTTTTTTACAACACTACTTTGTTGAAAAATGGGGATATAGGTGAGATGGAGGAGGAACATTCTGCATATATACTGTTTATTAAACGGGAAAGAGGCAGAGCTCTTTGGATACAACAAAATATAAAAGCCTTGTGTTGAAGGGAGTTTATAAATGAAGTTTACTAAGAACCTGAAAATACTGGGTAGAATTCACTTACCAGATTCTGCCACTGAACTAAGGTTGTGTGTCACTCCTTCTTTCTCTGGCAGAAAGCCCATGAAGAGCAGGGACAAAGTGATGCAATCTACCTGCAATTCCTGCTCTGCTGAAGGTCCTGTCCTGGGTGCAGGAAGAGTGCAGCTGTGTGGTGAATCAGGTCATCTCTCAAGTAGCCACTGCTGATGGGGCACCATATGCTGATGTGGAGCCCCATATGATTTTGAAGGTTGCCCTTCTCAGGTGGAATCCCCAAAGGGAAGATGCTGCTTGTCATCCTAGGCACCTGAATTCCCCCTTTAGCAGAGCTGCCATGTTTGTAATGGAGATGTGATTTGCAACACTGTCTGCAAGTGAGAATTGGGTCTCCAATCTCTAAGTAAATAGGATCAGACCATCTTAGCTTCTACATAAAATTACTTAAGCTGTTTATTCAACAAAGTCTAGGGGTTAGGAGATGCTTATGAATAAGTACAACAGGCTCTCTCCTCTGGCATTCTGGATTTAAGTTGCTAGTGAAAATGTAAAGGGTCTCAGTTGAGACCGTATTTAAGAGCATAATAAAATCTCCACTCAGTTTGTCACAATCTTTGCTTGAGCAAGACAGGTAGTACAAGGGAAGTACTAGTTCCAGATTTTGAGGTTCTTTGGGAGAGCTATATTGGGGGGCTTGCACGGTGCCTGCTTACACAACACTTGATTGAAGATAGTGATGTTGATCCTTTACTTTCACGAGCCTTAAGTTTACTTCGAAATTAATAAAATCTGTAAATTCTAAGCAGGCTGTTTAAATGTATTGCTTGAAACATAATATGCTTTTTTAGCATAGATTATGGTAAATTCCCAATAAGTTGTCAGTGTTTTTAAGATATGTGAAATTCTCTAATTGGTATTCATTCAGGTAATTCCAATGGCAATAACTCCTGCATTCTGAAAGGTTGTGAAAGGAATTTCACACTGTTTCTGTCTTTACCTGGAATATCTTGTTTACTTTCATACTATATATTGTGTATACTTTTTCTGTTTATTTCTTAGAAAAATATCCTTGTTTGGAATTTTGCTTTTCCTGCTTGTAAGCTAACCAGAATGGGATATAACAGTGAAAAATTCTACAAATGCTAGGGAACAGGAAATAGTAGAGTCAGGTATATAGCACTGTGACTTTGTTCCTTACCGCAACCCCTATCTATCAGTACTTCCTAGAGGGGATGGCTTCTGCAACATTATGTAGGCAGAAGGGGTCATATAATGAGCTAGAAATGGACATATAATAAGCTATTTCCAATCAAGTTACACAAAATCATTCCTTATGAACACAAGTATCTTGGCATTATCAGCAGACACATGTCCATTTCATATTGCGGAGGAATGTGCAAGTTCAAAGAGGCAGAAAAGCATGATAAGGAGACCTGGCATGAACAACCGAATTCCACTGATGCATGAACACCAACACACAGACACACAAATATACTTATGCAAAAAGAAAATAGCTCTTTGGCAGATCTGATTCACACTTAAGTGGCTAATTGCTCAAACTGACACTGACCTTGGCAGCATTACAAAGATAACATGTTTTTTAAAGGATGGATCATTCTTGAACAATTTCTCCAGTATATTAGGCATGGACATCTTTTTTCTTCAACCGCAGGTATATAGGTCCAGTTCTTTTATTCCACACACATTCATGGCCAATACAATGAGAAATCCAATTTCCATGTATGTTAAAAATGCCTGTCTGTTCTCCTTCTATGAAGAACAACAAGCAGAGTATGATATTGACATAGGTCTGAATAGTTTCACACCTATTTCTGTTTTTGTAGGATTGCCTTTGGAAGCTCCTGTGTTGTAGATCAGCTCATGATCAGTGACTTTCTGCTATGACTGTTCCATTTCTTGGGGATTTAAATGGAAAATTTAGGATGCTCCCCTTTTCTTATCATCTTAAGTGAATAGTAGCATGACTAGAAGAGAATAGGTTAAGGAACCAGCTTTAAGGAAGTTCTAGTTCAGGAAACTGGATGTCTCAGGCGATTAGTCATTGCATATAGATCCTGTCACCTCCAGGCTGCCTGTTCAAACCCAGCTCAACTTGATACTGACCAAAAGTTATCATCATCTGTAAAAAGTTTGTTGTCCTTATCCGAATAGGTCTCAGTAGTACAAAACCATCACCACAACTGGCATTACTCTTTGTAGTCACAATGGGGAAGATTTAGGATTGAAAGGGTATGGAGAGTGAACTTTACTTAAAAAAATAAAATAAAAACACCCAGGGGAAGGTAGCGGAATACTGGGAATTACAGACCAGTGAGCCTAAGTTAAATACCAGGTAAATTTAAATTTATAATTAAAAATAGAACTATAAAACACATAGATGATCATGATATAATAGGCAAAGCCAGCATGACTTCTGCAAAGAAAATGTCTCTTTTAAAAATATGTAACAGTGTAAACAAAAGAATGGACTTAGGAGAATCAGTGAACATTACTTGTTTGGACAAAGTCCAAACTTTGACAAAGTCTGTTACAAGATGCTGGTAAAGAATCCAAGTAGTTTTTGATGAAGAGGTAAAGTTCTGCTGTGGATTAGAAACTGGGTAAGAGAGAGAAAATAATTTTTAACATAGCAAAAGATTAACTGTGAGGTGTCCCCAAACCTGTATTAGGCCATTGCTTTTAATATACATGAGCAAAAAATTTTGCTCAGTTTTTTCTTTTTAAATAAACTGTCAGCAGCAGAATGAGATCTGTATGCTGATGCCATTGATCATTATGCCAAAGCAATTCACCTATATTACACTATGGAAACAGCATCATAATGTCCACTGCGCACTGATCTAGCTGTATCTTTGCTGATAAATAAGGTACAAAGTGGACCATCCATATTAAGCTTTTGACAGTTACTTTACTCCTGACAGTCAAAAGAAGGGAATTCCTTTTGCCTATATTAGCAATTTTCTCTTGGTTACATACCCAGTGTAGATGCCAACATGCAATTGTGTATTTTGGAGTTCTTTTAGATGAGCAGATTATAAAGAAGATATTCATCTGACTGCATAGGGAAATTGTCTAAAAAATGAAAGTGTGTGTGAAATAGTGATGACTAAATCCATTTTTTTACTAGAATGTTGAATTTATTTTGTTTAAATTCCTTTCATATTAGGCAGAAAATGCAAAATAGAACATTGATACTGGGAATAAAGTGTTATGTAATGGATTGCGTGTGTGTGTGTGTGTGTGTGTGTGTGTGTGTTTACAAGAAGAGATTCTACTAAACAGTGTGTATTGTTTAGGGCCAATCCTTGACAAATGGCAAAAAACCCATTTGACATCAGTGAGAGCAAGATCCTCCTTTTTATAGTAGATTGTGGATACAAAACATAATGAATATTAACAGACCAAATAGGTAGCCAACAAAAGAGGCAGTCAGAATAATATGAAAGAAACAAAAATTGTCTGAAGGTCACCTTACATGCAAATGGTTTTCATCTAAACGTAATTAAGATAAGCATATACACAGGGTAATTTTAGTGTTCAAGTTAATAGGGCTTCTAATCTTGCTGCATTTTTATCCTCATTTTAAAAAAGTCACCTGGGTTTATTTAAAAAAAGCTCGCCTATGAAGCAGCAAAATAACTAGTTCATCTAGTTGTCCTTCACTTGTTTGTGAAATAAAGAAAAAAATACATTTTGTAACCCTATCCTGCAAGGAGCTATGTGCCCTCAATTTCTATTGAAGGGAGCTCAGCAACCTGTCGAAGGTACTTAGCATCTCTCAGGATTGAGCCCTTTGCTGAGATAGAAAAACTATCTCTTAAACTGTATTTTAGACCGTAATTAATGCTTGTAAAGAAGAGTGTGTGTAAGAAAATTTCCAGAAATTTGTTTCTGTAATCAGAGTAAAGTTATTTTGTTTTGTACAGCTTTAAAATAATGTCCAGGCTCAGCAACATTTTTAAGGTTCCTACTCTCTTGCCCCTTAAATTAGGGCCTGATCCTGCAAGGTGCTGGGTGTTCACAACTCTGTCTTTCATGGGTGTTGAGGGCAATCCATACCACCGTAGAGGTGCTCAGCCCTTTCTAGATCATTACCCTAAATACCAATATTTTGAACACTGCAATCATGGGAAATTTCAAAATGGAGTTCAACAAAAGAGAGCACACTGTTTCTGCTTGGGCCGGCGGGGGATAAGGGGTGGGGGGGAGAAACGGGTATAATAAGTAGTTTATACCAAAAAAAAAAAAAGTTGCATTTTTGGGTGGAATTTCTATATAAAACTGAATCAAGTTTAATGGCTTATAACATTGCATGAATTTGTCAAAACTGATCAGCTGGATTGCTAAACAATGAATACAGAAAATGTTCTGTTTTAAGGCTTATAACTGCCTACAGGCACTCAGAACTCAAAATGTTATTTGATGATATCAGAATGCTAATGAAATTATTATTAATAGCACATATATTAATCTTAATGATATATGTAAATATGAGCAAATGTAAAGCTGCATTAACACCAAAAAGATTATTTTCCTGGTGAAAGGAAACCTTGGGTTAAACTCCAGTAATCAAGTATAAAATATTTTGCTATAAATATCTCAAAATAAGAAATTTCCTGATAGAGATTGAAAATATTAATTATGAATATGGTAACTCAAGATTTGTTTGTTTGTTTTTTGTTAGGGTAAGATTTTTTTAAAATACAAATAAATGTATTTGTTTTAAATAGCAGGAAAGAGACGGCCACTGACTTTCATATGTATGTTTGATTAAAAAGAAGTAAATAAAGATTTGTCTTGGTTATCATGGTTTTAATACATTCCTGTTTAATAAGTAAGCTTTTTTTTTAGTGTTTTTAATTTATTTCTATTGTGGATTCATTTGGATAGTAACTGAATTTAACTAGTTTGTGATTTTTTTGTTTGTTTATGCTTGCCACTGTTTAGGTTAATAAAATTAAGAAACAATCCCCATTCCCGTAAAATAAAAGTTGTAAATTTTAGTCTTAAATATGTTTGCTAATGAAGTTTAAAACGCTGCTTTTATGTTGTTGTTGGTGGTGTTTCTTTGTTTGTTTGTTTTTTAGTAATAGCAGGATATTTTCTAGTAAGGCAGGGGATTTGTATCTAGAGAGTGTAGAAATTTGTTATTCCATAGTTGCAGTCATAAACAGAACATTAGATTTTTATAGTAACATCTACCATTAAAAAACGTTTCATTTTGCCAGTGTGATATGAGCTTTACATTGCAGTGAAAGAGAAAGAAAGAGAACATTATTATATATGAGAATTTCAT
Source organism: Trachemys scripta elegans (assembly GCF_013100865.1). Taxonomy (NCBI): domain Eukaryota; kingdom Metazoa; phylum Chordata; order Testudines; family Emydidae; genus Trachemys; species Trachemys scripta. The sequence goes on along the minus strand of NC_048299.1, from coordinate 185,520,960 downwards.
GGCATGTTACCTGTTGAGGGCCCTGTAGAGTCAAAAGTATAGTACAGTGACTTCTTGACAAAGTGACAGACAGTAGCAGCCTTAGTGTCACTCTGTATTATCACCTCCTGCTAGCTGGAAGCACTCCCTGAAGCCGGTCTAGGTTGCATAGTCCTAGATGAGGTCTTCATGGGTGCTGACCATAAAAAGTTCATCAAAGTAATGAGGCGAGGCGAGAGCTTGGCGCTCATGGGCAGAGCTCAGCACCAAGGAGTGTGAACTGGCTCCAGCTGTGACAATAAAACAGCAGGTGGCTGCTGTCATTAGGGGTGGCAGATGAGGCAGGGGACTAACATTCAGCCCACAAAACTCTCATTTGTTAGCCATCGCCACTGTACCATGCAAAATAGCTTCCATCTCAGTCAATTTTACTTTGCAAAATATTACACACTCGCCATAAGAAAATTAGAGCCTTGGGTTTACAGGTTCCTTTGATCTTATTATCAGAGAACTGTGCACTGTCAGGTTAACTGGCAAACTGGGCTCTTTTTTCCCCATGAAGAGCAATTTGAAGGTTTTTACAATAATTTTGTAATATAGCATTTTCACCCAGCCATTTGTTTCCTGCTTAATATTTTGGAGTCTTTTCTTTGTAATGTTATAAAATCAGCTCCCCTCCTCCATGCATTCTATATCTGCTGTTTGCTGTTTACAGAATCAACTTCTGGACCATGCTATAAAAATCACAGGGTTACCAAATGACTTTCTACCTCTGAATCCTTAGTAGGAGCAGTACATAAAAATCTAGATATTTTATCCAATTAGTCATGGTTGTTGGTGTCTTTGCTAATCTCAGGAATGAAGCTGATTGTGAAAATTCTGATTTTTTTATTTTAGTTTTGTTCTCTACCTTGAAACAGGAAGTTATTGTGGATTATTGTTATAATTCTTTCAGGGAGTGACTTAAGTATTTTGAACCTGAGGCCTATCTATATTGAGAGCTATATGGAACTGTGAGTTCAGATTCTCACAGGGACAAATTGGTTCTTCATTTTTCATTGATTTCAGTGGATACGTGATGTTCCACACAATTTGCTATGTATGAGTCTTTCACATGCGACTGTAAAATGGAGGCATTTTTGCTCACCATAGTAAGGGCCACATTATCCAAAAAGAGGTTCACCTGCATATACAAAAGTGAGCAAACAATAACATGCTTACATTTGCATGCTCCACTACCTTGATTGTGAATGCCTATCAGGTATTGTGAATACAAGTGAACAGTTAGACACGTAAATGAACAATTTAGATGTGCAAATATCTCAATTGTAAGTGAATTTGCACTATATGTGTATTCAAACACAATTAGTCTGCCTTTAAAAAAAATTAACCCTTAACATCACATGGAACTTTTCATGACAGTTTGGGTTTAATTCTTGGAGTCCTAGACCAAAATTTCCATTTCACCCACTATAGTGCTCTGTGATAGTGTGTTGGTGATCTACACCCCTGAAATAACTTAATTTCAGTGGTGCTCTGTTTGAATGGTTTGTAAAACACTTTCATATACTTAAAACATAATTCACTGAACAAATGTAAATTATTATAATTATTTGATCAAAATCTTGGAATTCCCTAGAAATGTCAGCATTGCAGTCCAAGAGGAGAAAAATATTTCTTTTAAAAGGACAACTTCTATATAACTTAGCTCAGAGAAAGCTGAGGGACAGGAAACTGCATTGACATGGTAAAGAGAAATTATTAGAAGCAGAAGGGGCAGCAGCAGTGACTGCACCTGTTGTCAGCAGCTAAGATATAACAAGGAAGAGACATAGGCCGTCTTCTCCAATGCCTCCCTCCCACTTCCGTTTCTACATTTTAAAATTTAATTTGCTCTATTTTAACTTGCTGAAGACAAAACCATACTCTTTAAAGTGTATGATAAAGACTTAAACTGGGCACACTTACCAGCCATGTGTCTGGTAACATCTGGGAATGGAAATGGCACCATTGATTAAGAAAGATCAGTCCACTGGTCAAGTACCAGGTTGCCCATCAGCTACGTCCATGTCTGCTTATGGGCTAAAGACATGTGTGACACTGAATATGTGTGCCTTGCCCTGAATACTAAAATCTACCAAATCAGATGGTGGTGGACTGCAAGGAGGAATGAATAACAAAGCTCTGTGCCTTTTACCAGTTCTGCCATGTCAACTGTACACAAGAATTCAATCCTGAGAATAGGCACCAATAGTATTCTCTCCGATGCCAACTGCCAGGACTGGAGGATAGGTGGTCTCTGAGATAGTCATATCACTGGCCATTTATGGCTTAAGATCAACACAGTGAATTTTATCAAGAAATGGAGTGAAAGACAGTGCAGGATATGGAGTCTGAGTGTAATGCACCCATGCTGATCTGCCTACTTGAAAGGGTAGTAATGCTTTCTTCAGTAATGCATCTTCACTTCTCCTGGTCCTTGTGATGTACTAGAGTAGCCCCATAGAGAATACATTAGAATATTCTAGCCTGGATGTAAAAAGGCATGAATAGCTTTGGCTTAGTTTGCAAGAAATGGATGAACTGAAAATAATGATGAGAGGTACCTTGGGCCAGCACTGTCCCTAGGGGATATAAAAGCAGGCTTGGAACCTATAAACTGCAGAGATTACAAACTTGTCTGTCAAAGGGCTGATAATGGGAGTACAGTAAAAGCTGTGTTATCCAGCACTTTACCAACTGGAAAGCTCTATAAACCGGCATTTCTGATCTTCATTGAAAGTCCAGTTTATAGTCCAGTTGGCGCGGGGCTGGCAGACTCCCTAACTGGCTCCACATGGCTCCCCGGAAGCGGCGACATGTCTCTGCTGCTCCTAGATGGAAGAACGGCCATGGGGGCACCGTGCGCTGCGCCTGCTCTGCCCCGCCCCAAGCACTGGCTGCGGCCAGTGGAAGCTGCGGGGGTGGCGCCTGTGGGCAGAGGCAGGTGCACAGAGCTGCCTAGGAGCAGCAGGGACATGTCACCACTTCTGGAGAGATGCCCAAGGTGAGTGCTGCCTGGATCTAGCACCCCAAAACCGCTCCCGTGCCCAATCCCCTGTCCCGAGCCCCCCCCCCCCACCCCAACTCCCCCCCAGAGCCCGTACCCCACACCCCCTCCCACACCTCAACCCCCAGTCCTGAGCCCCTCCTACAGCCAAACTCCCTCCCTCTTAGTTAACTGGAATTTTTGACTTACCGGCACCCCCCATTCTCACAACAAAGCTTTTACTGTAATTACTCTTCCTGATAATTCTTTGACAGGCATCTTCACCTACACTTGTCTACCTGGATCTTAAGCCAGCTATTTCTCACAAAGGAACCTCTCACCCAGACACTGGGATGGCACAGAGACTATAGAGATGGTTGTGGATGTGAGTGCCTGTTAAAGATGGCTTTGGAAGGGATGATTCTGATGAAGAGCAAAATGTGATGCAGTACCAAACCCAATAGAAAAGCACTATGTAAAGTGGCATAGGCACAAGCCTCTCTGCCTGATTTTCCCCCTTCATCAATTTTTTACAGTTTGTGAGGAACAGGAAATTCTGGGATTCTCATGACCTAGTGCCTTGGGCTAATGTTCTGTATTAGCAGAAAAGAATATTTTTCATGTGATTGAAAGGACAGCAAGGCCCAATGTGAAACTGCCAGATTAAAGGCAATGTCTGGTTTGGGGAAAGAGTGCTCATTTCTGAAGACAGAGACTGAGACTCAGAGCATTACTGGTGAGAAGTGAGATGACGACATCAATCATGTATTTTGGATGAAATCCTGACCCTTGGGAGTTTCACCACTGACCTCAACGGGGCCAGGATTCCTCCCAAAATGTATGACTAATTTTGTCCTCTCACCTGTCTTGCTAGTAATGCCATTCTGTGTCTCAGTGACTGAAGAAGAGAGGTAGGTGAATAATGTCATTCTAACACATCCCTTTTAGATAGTAGGTCATACTGTAGAATAGAGATAGGAATGTAGAGGATGGAATTGAATGAAAATAAACCTCGAATAAAGGTTCACGGTAATGCTTTGGGTCACAATGCCTAGGCTGATGACTTTTGTTGCCAACTACATTTGCCCCTTTGTTGCTGTCAACAGGGGGAACCAGGTCACCGTTGTATGGGGTTGGAAATTTTGGGGGAGGGAGAGAGTGTGTTGGGAGACAGGGAATCTTCTGAGCTGTGAAATCTGTAGACCAACTCTTTGTTCAGGTTGCAAATACCTGAAAATCTTGGTTTATTTTGAGAGCAATAAGAGACCCTTGTTTAGCATGACAAACAGTCATGTTCTCAGGTATTGTCAGTTTTTTGTATGTTGATGATAATCTGTTCTTGATGCAAGGCACTCTGTGAAACTAAGCCTAAGGTTGCATTTCACAATTTATGAAAACAGGTTCTGTGTTGTGGTAGACTGGGAGGGTGATAGCACTGATACAAAATGCATTGTTTTTTTTAGTTCTTTGTGCAGCTGTTAGATTACCAAACACCTGTTAGAGGTGACAGTATACAGATGTTTGACAGCCAGTGAAAAATAATAGAACATGTGATTCTTTTAGCTTAGAAGTAATTTGGTAAGGTGTGTTTTGAAATGTAATTACATAGCTGTGCTGCCTACTGTTATCACTTAACATTCATTAACTCCTCTGAATATTGAAACAAACATATCTTGTAATGGTGCTAATTTTGTCATATGTTTGCAAAGTGGATACTTGACAGAGTGAACACCTTTTGACGTCAACATTTTTGCCACTATTCAGATCTTTTTAACATGCTCACTAAGCAAGTAAAGTAAGTGGGGAGATGTTTATTTATTTTTTTTAAACTAAAATAAGGAGGTGAGTAATGTACTGTAAATAGACTCCTACTTATTAAAATTGAACTTACCAGCATAGCCCAACTTTTGATGTATATTCTATTCATAATAGATCCATGGATGTTTACATTGGTCTTTAGATGTTCTGCATATCAAGTCACCTTCTGCAGAGATTTTCAACTTTAAGAACAAAAATAAGATAAAATAATATATTACATTTTTATTTTGTATTGCAAGAAATGCCCACTGAGTTCAAAATTTTCTTCAAGTGGATTGTTGTTTTTAGTAATGATGCATGAAGACCTTCAGTTTCATTGCCAAACATAGGTGTTTGGGGAAAATTAAAAGGCACATGTTCCTTAAAATTGATTGCATTGTGTTTGTTTTTTGTCTGACCTGTTTCACAGGTCATTAATTTTTAGTTAGCCTGTTCATTAGATAATATTTTCCTGTGAATAATATTAGAGTTCTCCTAATTCCAGTGAAATTCTAAGGAAAAAAATAAAACCTTGAAACTCTGTATCATTCATTTTAGATGTCATAGTTACAAAAAAGAAAGATCCACTTTTTTTTTATTTTAAAGTAAATTTCGTAAATCTCATTAAGCTGGCTAATGTTTGCCTTGGTTTCAACAATAGATTGTACTCTGTTGTGTCCTGAAATAGCAGACATGACCTTCTGACGGTGCTTATCATAATGCCATAAAATGGATAATGCTTTGTGCTCTGCTCTATCATTCTTACGGATTTGCATCCCAAAGTTTACTGTGGGTGTTTTTTACATGGCCCAAATGTATGTTTCGTATGCATGACACTCTGCTTTGTCATTGATCAAAATCTGCATTCGCATACTAGTCTACAATAGTGTTTTATTGTACAACCTCTTCTAGATACTGTGGGACACATCATAACATTTTCAAAAGTGTCTAGGGGGCATAGGTGCTAAGCCCAATTTCAAAAGGGACATGGGCTCTTAGCTTTCTCAAGCAGCTTTCTACCTCCTTTTAGGAGGTGCAGTATGTGCTTCCTCAGTACTGGTCTCTATGTACTAGGAACAATGGAGCCCTGTTCCAGTTAGCTAGCCACCTTTACCTTGTATCCAACCTTTACCTTGTATAGAATCTCCCGCTTATTCCGCGTAGCTCTCTTCTTTGATAGTGGTATCACTATCTGGATTTGGATTCTGTACATCTTCCCATCACCAGTTGCTGAATGGGCAAACCATTCAGGGAATTCTTACTCACAGACCAGCTGATGCACAGCAATTGAGATATGTTTGTTTTCCACTCTCCTTTTCTCTGCTTACGACTCTATACTAGAAGAGGTGGAAGGAGACAATCCTGCCTATCACCACCACTTTACGGCCATGCAACTAATAATTCTTTTACATCTTGAGTAATACAGATTGGTGATAGAAAGACAGCAATTGAAACATGTTGAGAGACAGTTCTCTCTCTTTTGGATGAGAGACACAGGAATATGCAGGAACAACAGAGCTGATTGATTGATAGTGTGCAACTCATCCATAATGATCTGTCTGATACAGACAGTAAATTATTCTGTAGATTGATGTAGATCATTGAACAGCACATTGACAATCCTGTGTCCATAATTATGTTCAAACGGGGTCAGGATCAGTGACAGATATGCCACATAGGTGTACCCAGGCCATGAGATATACAGAAAAGTATTGCTCCAATGTTGCCATATTTCGAGAATTTTCGTTTTCAACTTGCTCCCCATGTGCACCCAGCTTCATTCAAGGAACCTTTACAAAGAAAACAGAAAAAATAGGAGGGGAGATTTCTAGAAGATAAGGTTGTAGTTTGCTGATTATTATGTATCCATTTAAAAACTGTTTCCTAAAATTCTGCTTTTTTGGACCTAATTCAATAATAATAAGTCTCCAATGAAGGGATAGCTCTATTGTAGAGTTGTAAGGGCCTGTACTCCCTGTACTCCCATTCACAATTTTCTGGTCTCTGTCACAGAGTCAGTCCTAAGAGTGGGAGTGCTGCTGGTAGATGAGGAAAGGGTGGGAGGGAGAAATGTGAGTACTTGTTAATTAATAGCATCCTCTCTGGCTAAATAAGGCACAGCATTGACAGTTTCCAGAGTTAGTCTTATTGAGTCACCATACTGTTTTTTTTAAGGGGCATTGGGGGTAGGTGACAGTGCGCATTTGATCTCTTAAGATATTGGGGTCTCCTGCCTCTCCCCCTGCCCCAAGGCTTGAGAACCTGAGCTCCAGGCCCAACTGAATGTCAAAGCAAAGTCTACATAGCTACTTACAAGCCCTGCTGGCATAAGTTTGTGGACCTGGGCTGGGAGGCTTGGTCCCCAATGCAATGTAGAGATACCCATAAGGGACAAACTATCCTGTTATAAAGACCCAGCTGCTAGGTGAGTTAGTAGAAAAGACCAGCTTTTTCCATCTAAGGAGCTAGAACCTGACATTCTGTCACGGGAGGCCGGCAGCCTTTCAGATCAGTGGATATCTTCCACAACAAACTCAACCCTGCTAGATATTTCACTTTTAAATTGAGTTCCTTGTGTACAGTCCTGTAAGAGAGTTGTTGGCAATCCAGCCTGGACCCTTCAAAGTCAGCAAACAGCCATGAAATTCCCAGGATTTTAGACTTGTGCGGCATGGAAAAAGACAGCTTATTTGTATAAAACCTTTGCCTCCTAACCAGTTTTACAAATTTCTGTACTGTGTTGTACTGAATAGGCCATCCTGCGATAGAGGCAAGATTTGTGACCTTTGGCAGCAATGTTCTGCATAGTTTAGTGAATTAAGCACTCAGAATCAAAGATTCACCAAAATTAGATCTGTAAAATTTGATCATGCAGTGATTTATATGTGCAAAACTCTATTCTGGTGCACACAGCAGCTAATTGCATGCACAAATTTATATGTATAGAAACATTATTAAACAGAATCAGATACTTGTGGATTATGATCTTCCTTGTAAAACTTGACTATTTGAGTTCCATTTAGTAGTTGTCACAGCAGCTAGCGTGAAAACCACTCTGAAAGTTTTGGAACTAGTGCTCTCAGGGTCTGGCCCTGGCTCCTTCCACCCAACATATGACCATCTAACTGGTCTCCACATCCAGGGGTGGAGGAGGCAAAGTGCCAGAGGACATCTTCTTAACAGACCCTTATGTCACAGCTCTATGCTCTCATGTAAGAGAACTCTATGTAATTAATAAATAAATAAATAAATAAAATAAATTAACCCCCCCCCCAGTAGTTTTTAACCCCACCCTTAAATCCATAGTATCTTATTTTTTGTAACAATATTATTAAACATGAAATTAGCTTGTCTAGTAGGACTGCCACCCATCTGGGTTTTTACCTGGTTTGGGCTTCTGTGCCATTTAGGGTTGCCAGCTGCTCAGTTTTTGACCAGAAAGTCCAGTTGTGATGTACTGACCGGACACCAAAAGTCCATTTACTGAGCGGCAAGGGGAGGAATCAGGTCATTAACCTATATTGGTCCCTGCTCAGCCAGAGCCGCCTCCTACCTGCATGCAGGCTCTTTGTCAGGCTGCAGCAGGTCCTGTCCCAGCCCTGGAACAGAGTGAGCCCAGATGGGCAGGGGAAGGTAGGTAGAGATAATCCAGCAAATGACCGGGGAGGGGAGGAGGAGCGAACAGTGAGGGAGGGAACTTGGGGGCAAGAGGTAGAGCATGGGGGTGCCTTGTGGGAAGAGGCAGAGAAAGGGGCGGGGTCTTGGGAAGAGGCAGAGAAGGGGGTTGGGCTTTGAGGGAAGAGGTGGAGCAGGGGTGGGGCCTCAGCCGTCCAGCTACCAGCAGTTAGAAAGGTGCCAACTCTATTGCCTAACTATTGTATAAAAATCTCATCCACTTCTGGTCTTATCAAAACAAAAGCAATATTTCATTGATCATAAAAAGATAAATAAAGTGGCAGTACATTTCCTAACTTTCTTACAACATATATAATACTTAAGAAATCAAATTACGTCATTGATGTAACTTTTTAAAATTTAACTTATACTTTAAGTAGAATAGTAGATCACGACTCCTTTCCTGACACTTTAATACTTTCTATTTATGCATTAATTGTAACTATCTAAGCTTTCATGTATAAATGATCTGTGTCAATCTTTAATTCACTTCACTCCCTCGGTGACACACAAGTCTTTTATTAAAGAGGGTTTTTAAAAAATATATAATATTTGTGTTAACTTGCAATGGAAATTATTCATGCCTGGTCTATAGTGCTATCACTCTAATGGTGCATAGCTTCTATGAGATCATATGTGAAGGCCTATCAGACTAGCTTGCATGCTATCTTTAATTCATTCCTTCTAATGAACTTTTTTTGTGGGGCGGGGGAAGAATAGTCTGTGGAATGTTTTGCCACCAATTCCACAGGACCAGACAGATGCCACAGAAAGTGTTTTGTGAGCACTGTGATTAGTCCCTTACTCTTAATTTCTTGCTTAGTCCATCAAATCATGCTCACTCTTGGACTGGTGAGCTTCCTTTCCTTGAGTCCAGTGGTCCATGCAGCTGCTCTTTAAAGGAGTTGATTCTGCTCAAGCAGCTGACTGGTAGGCCCAGGTACCATTAGCAGTATTGCCAAACCAAACCCTTCAAAAATCATGGGGCAGGCCCCCCAAAATTGTGAGATTTTAAAAAGCAATAAATCTGCTTTTTTATTGGACTTCAGATTTTTGAGACTGTTTCACATTTTCAAGAATCTCTCCTCAACCATGAGGGCTAGAAATTCACTTTTTTTTTTAAGTGAAAGCTAAGGTTTTTCAAGTCATCACATGGTTCCAGAAGCTGGGATTTAGAGAAAACTACCAAATATCATGACTATTAATAACATTGCAAGAGTTGGTAACATTGCTGGAGCTTTGGTGACACTGCCTCCCATAAGAGTGGACTTAATATATGGAGATATACCTACCTCAGAGAACTGGAAGGGACCCTGAAAGGTCATCGAGTCCAGCCCCCTGCCTTCACTAGCAGGACTGAGTACTGATTTTTTTGCCCCAGATCCCTAAGTGGCTCTCTCTAGGATTGAACTCACAACCCTGGGTTTAGTATGCTAATGCACAAACTACTGAGCTATCCCTCTCCCCTCCCCCTTAGCCTAGGATCTTCCCAAAAATCTATAGCTGCTGTACTTCTGAAGCCCAGAGTTGTCATCTTGACGTAGAGGCTGAGTTCTAGAAAAAATAATGTTTTGCCTTAAGTAAGTGTCTTTGTATTTATTATGTTGTGTAAAATTATTGTTCATGTACTTAATTTATTTTAAAAATGGCAACCTTATCATTTAAGGCCTGATCCTGCAAACTGTTGAACACTACCTGAGGTATGGTGAATGCCCTTAGCTCCCCATGAAGCACTCAATATGTCTCAGGAAGCACTGAGCTTTTCAGTATCCAGCCCTAGCGTTACATTTGAAGGGGAACCTGATGGCAGTTCCTGAAACACTTACAGTGGCAGTTTTCATCTTTGTTTTACCATTTTGTCTGGGCTATGGAAAAGCAGCAAAATGGTTACTCAGACCTGGAGCATTGCAGATATTCAGCTGTTCACATGAGATCAGTTATTATACAGCATTAGAAATAAGGCCTTTTCCCCCTTCTTCCTTGCCTGTTTGATTTTCACATGCAGCTTTTTCTCTATTTCCACTACAGAAATGGGCAAAGTAGTACAATTTTGTTTTTCATTTGGAACTCGCAAGTGCCCAGATTCTGATGAAAAAGTTTCCTAGGGAAATATTGCATAAGAGATTGAGATTTTTACATTCAGTATACTATAATGACACTTCGCCATGTAAATAACAAACTGTGCTCCTCCCAACTTTGATTATTGTGTAGCTCTCAAACATTAGTATCTTTTATTTTTCTTCTAGAAAATTGAGAGAGGATGGAGGTTTCTGATTAAAAATAAGAATATTATTAATTTAAAATGTGTTAGATATACTTACAGCAATGTCGAAATGACTCTGCTTTCTGCCCAAAAACAACAGTAGTAAATTTGGAATGTCTTGTACTGTTGGAACACAGAATTTTATGTCAGTACAATTATTTTCCTTATGTACAATAATTCTGATGACATTTGCATAGTAATAATCATGATAGTGTGATAGATTATTCAGGTTTCTAAAGATTGTGGTGTCCATACTTATTAATCCCATATGAGAAAAAAAAAGAGAGTCCCTGGTATTTTTAATGTCTTCTTATAAAAATAATGAAGTCACTATCATTTTAAAAAGACAGAATTATATTCTTACACCCTGAAGGCTTCACAAAAACGAGATTCTCTGTAATAATGTGAAAGTGCCCAAAGTAGATCAGACATGGAGAAGATACATTAACATATTTGTAAAGGAAAAGTACTCTTTCTTGGCTTTTGTGGCTCATATATGCCATAATGCTACAGTGTTTTACAGTCCTTGCATTGTCCATTAGTGCAAACATGTCCAGATGAATTCAGCGTTTAATGTTAAAAATCTTATAACATGCCAGTTTGATTTGTAGCCCTTCATATCATAGAATGCTAATTAAAATCATATTTTTGCATATGTCATGCCTTTCATGTACATATGCAAATAGATTCTATTGCCTTTCAGCTATTAGTAATTAACTTTATGAAGGACAGCTGTAATACATAATTAACAAAAATGTTTGCAAGCCCTTTTTCACACTGAAAGTTACAGCAGTAAAATTTTTGCTTATCAAGAGAACCATTTTAGTTTGAAGCTTCAGTCTGATATCTAAATTGTTTGAAGCAGTCACATGATATCCTTGAATTGATGTTAATGGTGTTATCACCAGAAGAACGTTACTCAATAGGCTTCTATCTTTTTCATTACGTATGTCACCAAAATTAAATTACTGCAATTGAACTGCTTTGTGTTTGGTATAAGGCATAATGTCGGGTAATACATTTGTTGTTGTTGATGATGATGATGTCTTGGTGCCACTTGGGCAAAATTCCTGTGCACAATGTAATCACAAACATTATCTCCCCATAGCCACAAAAAGAAATCCTAGCACTACAAATGCTGTTATTTTTGTCACTATGTATCTCCTTAAATAAGTAATATTTTGAAGGTTGACCAAACACAAGTAATGATTAAAGGCCTGATCCTGCTCTCCTTATTCATGCAGCATTCTTACTGAAGTCAATGGGACTACTCACAAAAAGAAGGGTTGCAGGTTTTAAGGTTAAATAAATAGAAGTTTAGAGAATGTTATATAGGTAAAAAATACATTTGTTTTTCAGTATATTACATAAAGTGTTTTTAAACTGCAAAGGGAATCAAGAACAAAATTGTTGCATATGTTGACAAGTGATTTATTTTTACAATTGTTTTATTGTATATCTGTGTAAGAAAACCCCAGATTTGATGTAGATCTGTAAATTTATGTTATTATGGTATAGACTTTCAAATTTAAAAGTAGGTTATGATATCTTGATCTAACAGTTAACTGATTAGATTTAATCTTCAATAAAATATGCTTAAGTATGTGTTTAAAAAAATAACTCCACCCATTTTTACAAATATTTTGGTAAAAGCCAATTAAAATTAATCTTTTTTTTTAGGGTGGCCTTTGTGATGAAAAAACACTTAAATACTCACTTACTGGGCAAGCATGGAGTTGGAACACCAAAAGAAAGGTAAAGTACACTATTTTGCTAGTTTACACAAATGTGTTTATGTATACTGCAAAAATCTTTTAAGATGTATTAACTACTCTGATTTGGAGTCTATTAATATACCATATACATATATTTATTTTATATAATATATAGGCATGATCCTGCATTCCTAGCCCACCCAAAATTCCCACTGGAGTTGTGTGCATATGGAATATAGGTTTGGGGATGGCTGGTCCTTATTCAGTGAAGCACTTAAGCTTCAGTGGGAATTAAGACATACTTAAATGATTTGCTGACTGGGGACTCCATGGGTCTTATCGAATGCTCACTGAAGTCAATGGAAACATTCCCATAGACTCCAATGAGAGCTAGATCTAATTTTGTTTTTATTAGAGTACGGCCCAGGCAGTCATATTGGGCAAAACTTCAGTAGTTGTGTCTTGCCTTCCCAAAGACAAAACCGAAATTACACACAACCCATTTTTGTTTTTGGATTTGGTGATTATAAGTTTATAGAATATTTTACATTTTCAAACCAAAAAATAGGCCCCATTAGGTTTTATTGATTCACTGGAGTCACAACCACAGAGATAAGTGTGGGATCTGGAGACAAAAATCCCCCAACCTTCTCAAAATTTTGAGGGTAGAGCCAGAGGAATTTGGTGTTAGGTTTTGGCCCATCTCTAATTTCTATATGTTTGTTCATTTACTCAAGTTTTTTATAAGTTTTTACAAGTTTTGTTTATAAAAATGTATTTTTCTCTTTTAAAATGTACCTAGAATGCTTCATATTTTAAAAATATCTTATCACTGAAACAGTACTATGTTTACTAGGTCATCAAATATCAGATTTTGCTCCTCATTTGCATCATAGCTAATCCCACTACATAGAGTTAATAACTTTTTAGGCAAATTGAAATTTAACCGTTTCTCGACTGCCAAAACAAAACAAAACGTTTACTGAAATCATCCAATTAAATAATGTTTAGTATTCACCAGTGTGGATGTTCCATACATACAGTATTCATCACTGTAAATGTGCAGTGAGATCAGAATCCAGGAATAGGTAAAATGTTTTATCATGGCAAGAAATGGAAAAGTTATATCTTTGCCATAATAAACAATATAAAATTAATATTTTAGGGGCTTTTTATTTAAAAAAGAAAAGTATCATAGCAAACAATATTTTAACTATTCAGTTTTTTTACAATAAATTATGAAGAATGTCAAATATTTATTTTACAAACATTGTTTTCAGGTATGTAATACCATTTAGCTAATATTTAAAAACCTTTAATAAAGAGCATACTCCATTATACTGGACATATATAGACCCAAATTTTGGAAAAATCATGGGAAAATGGGTAACTAACACCAGGATATTTTATGTTTTAAGGATGCCCTAAATATCATGTTTTTTTGTTACAGAATTCATAGCTGTGACATACTTTAATTATAGAACTATCAAAGCCCTAACTATTGTCCTGGCAGCTGCCATTTTGATTTACTTCTACTGTATTTTTAAACTCTAAAATCTTCTTTTTCTTATTAGAATATTAGTTATTTTTGTAAGTGTCGCAGGATTGTGAGCCATGCTACTTCTTCAAGCATTACCTATGCACCCTGTTCATGATCAAAGAAGTGTTTTAAACCGAAAAGCATTCAAAACTTCAGATACAGATAGAGGAGTTCCTCTTCAGAAGAGGGAAAGTAAATGGTGGCTTCAGTATGGTAGGAAAAATTCCATGGTACAATCAAAATACTTTCCTTTGGCCTTATTCAGCTCCCATTAATGACACTAGAAATGGAAGTGGATCAGGCCCTTTTCCCCATGAATTTACCATACGTTACTTTTCAAATGACCTTAATATAGAATATTAAACTAACCGATCATCCTCTGGCATGTGCATATGTTGTATATATGGGTAGTGTGTATTTTTAACACTTTATCCCTTTTGGTGTTTAAGCCTTTTTGCAAAGTTTTCTCTTATGCTTTGTTCAAGCAGAATTTTAGTTATAGCACTATTACATCAAAATTATTCAGATTTCCATTTTTTCTGGACTATAGCATAAGGCATGGAAGAAAAATTATTACATTTACATCAAATCAGATATAACTGGTATAAATTGTTAAATGAAAACTGTTAGTTTATATTTGTTATCTTTTTTGGTGGCACAGTGGAATTCTGAAAAATATTTTGCTCTTGTGGTTTATGTTGTCACGAGAAGCACTCTATTCAAATATATCTTTCTACAAAGGGGTATTTACTGCCTATTCATCATAAATACTGCATTGAAATAACTTGTATTACCCTTGTGAATATGTGTACAATAAAATATGCACACATCAGATCTCCAAATACACTATCTGATCCTGAGAGGCACATTTTTAGTGTTCACCATCTCAAATGAATTCTTTAAACAATGGATGCTTTAATCTAAAACAGTGTTATTTTTTTTCTGGAGCCCTCCTACATGCTCCTGTTTCCCCCCATCTTCTCCCACATTCCTCAAAGGCTTTTTGAACCATCAGCCAATGTAGGGTTGCAAGAGAGTGACATGCTGTGTTCTCACCTGTCACAGGCTTTAGCAAGCTTCTTTCACAGCACTCCAAGCCCTTGCTGCCCTGGGAGCAAAGAACCAAGCTCAGGACACTAACCGCAGTGTCCCATCTGGTAGCATACTGTGTTGCAGCTATTACCCCTCCCCTGGCCAGCATAAACTAGTGATTTTTGAGTGACTTATTCTCTCTTCTTTTAAAATCCCTTATTTTGTCTTTGAATATTTCTTATTCATAATACTGTTTTATCTGGCATGTCCTCTTAATGTACAGCAACATCAAGTAGTAGTGGCAGGACTATAACAGCGATATAATTTCCTAGTAGGAGTCCCTTGCTGGTGATGGGTAAGATTAAAGCAGTATAATCTAGTACAGTAAATGCCCAAACACCACTCTTTCTCTTTCCACATTTCCCCTCACTTTATGAAGGAGTGTGATGTCTTTTAATGGCTTTAGGAACCAAAGAAACTCTTCATCAGCATGTTGAACCATCACTTTGGGCATAACTGTTCTCTAAATTAAGTTACGTAGTTTTCTTACCTATTTAAAACATTAATGCCTTGACTATAATTTTGCAAGCTTGCTATATTTTAATTTCTCTAGGACAATATAATCAGTTTATTCTTTATGTTTTGAATTAGATTTTGGCCTCTGATACATTGCCTATTTTAGCAAATACTAATAGAAGTTAGCTAAATAGGCTGTGACAATTAAATTAATAATGCATTTTGTTTGCAAGTGTTTAGTCTTCATGGTTTGACTGATATATGCAAAGATGGTAATTTATTAAAAGTAAATTCATGTAATTGTACTACAGAGTTCGATGGACCAAAAAAAGTTGTCAGCATGACTATCATCAAAAACAGAAAACTGAAATAAGTTCAAAAGGGTACATTGAAAAAAATGCTAAAATACTGTAAACACTGAGAAGTTAGTTGTTCTTTTAACAAACTTCTTAACAAAGTATTTTTGATGACAAGTACTGTGACAGTTCTGAGAAAAGGAAAACCTTTTGTAATCCATGCAGTGATGCTGGACTTCGGTAGCTTATTCTCTGCAACTTTACATCCTCCACAAGTATTAATCTTCAACATGATACACAAAATGAAGGTGTTTTGGAGGGAGTGCTCAGCATGTGCTCATGCAAATCAGGAAAGCAAGCATAATGCATAATGAGTAAGGTTGTTCTTAAAACATTTTTATGTGGATCTTATTTGAAAGGGAAAACATGTTTAAAAAGAGAAATTATCACAAAATTTAGTGCAGTTAAAATCAAATAAGCTTATAGTAAAGAGAATTATAGTGAAATGCTTATGTATTTCAACAAAAAGTACTGCCTAGACCATTATGGTCCATTACCAGAGAATAGCTAAATCAGAAGGAGAACATTTTTGTACAAAAATTCCTCTATGTTTTTTTTTAAAATTTTATTGGAACTGTGATACTGATTTATTGTCAACTTGAATGTGCCTCAAAACTGGTATGTTATCTACCAAGTTCAAGGCCAGTACATATTTGGTAGTTCAGTGTCAGTAATCTTCATGGGACCTATAACTATAAGTATATCTTATTGGCAGGATAAATCTTTAGTTACACCTTTTATTATATGTTGTAGACAATGTGGTCTGGTGGTGAGGGAAAAGACGAGCAATGATGGTGCTGAGTTCTAATTTGTGTTAAGTCAATGACAAGTCAGCAGTGACATTATCGTGCTGCAAAATTGGGCCAAAGAAGGATTTCACTGAAAAATGTATCTCTGAGCTCACATGTGTGTGTATGTGTATGCACTCTCCCTGCCCCACCCTCCCCCCGCCCCCCAAAATGAACTAAAAGCCACTAGGACATTCATCATCTTAAGCGACTTTTTAATTATGAAGCGTGGCTCAGGTTTAGAAATGCTTAATCTGAAGAGGTACATTTAACTGTCCTCCAGACATTTTTACAGAATGAGGGTAATTGCTGTAGAGTATTTATTTTATACATCTTGTAGAACATGGTAACTATGATTTCATTGTTCACTGGAACTCTGTCTATTTAATCTATCCAGTACATTTTTTATAGTAGTATACTAATGAAAGAACATAACTAGTTGTGGTTATCATATAATTATCTAGTCTACAAGGGGAAGTTTAAAGAAGTATTTTTTTAAGAAGTATCTTGACATACATGAGTAATCCCATTAAGTTCAATTGGATTGTTAACAGGCATAAAGTTCCTCATGTGCAAGTGTTTTGCAGAATCTGGGCCAGTGTTTTCAAGAATCTTTTGTAAGATTGTAAATATAAGGCTGTTCTTAGATTTTAAATATTTTGACATGTTTTAAAGTACTAGTCAGAATGCTATAAATGGGAATGTTTGTGATAGGGATGAATACAGTAGTTACCAACATTAACATTAAAAATCAACATTTATCCAAAATTACTGCACAGAGATCTCTGGGAAAACTCTGTTATTTCGTCTTGGAAGACTTGGGAAATACTGGGATATCACTCTGAGATAACTGGGGGTAAATTTTTACTTGAAATTTGTACACAACTGGTCAATACATTGCCCTTTGCTGGCAGTATGCCCATAGTCTCTGAGGTAGAGATGCCATTACATTTGAGCTATTACAATCACTATCATCACTGGTGGACTTAGATATAGAGATCTCAATAGGATGTTAATAAAAGACAAAGAAAGCTGCCAGTCTCTACAAGAAATGTGTCCCTCAGGAAATTAAAAATTGTATGCCCTGGCATATTTGAGATGGCTAGCTGCGTCTATGGGTTTCAAATCATTTTCAGTTGAACTGAAAGACCATATCATGATTTCAACTTGAGAGCCTCTTAATAAACATCCTATAAATAAATTTACATTGCTATCTACTTGCAGTCTAAGTATCTCTGAGTTTTATTAAATAATGATGAAATATATACTTCAAAACGCTTTTATAAAAACCATAGCTTATCCTAGATTAAAAACAGGAGTA